>NW_019392970.1:143134-193377 GCF_000648675.2 Cimex lectularius | reverse complement strand
TGTCATCATGCTTGCGATTAGCACTCAGTGGTTACGTACCATCTTATGAAAAGTATGCTGAGGACATGCAGTGCCACGCTTCAACATCCAAAGCCACTCCTTAGTTAAGTTTAACACCATATGTAACTCTTTTGTTTTGTAACAACCAATAAACTCGCAATTTTGAATAACTATGAGTTTTTTCATTGATATTGTAGAGAAGAACCTAACTAAACCTAACCCAAACCTTGACTAAAATAATGTACCTATATTGTGCAGAAAGCTAATATCTATATATGCTACGGTACACCCTACCTAGGTAGGTAGGGTGTATCGTGTATGTACGACAACCCTGCATCACACACACTTGCAGCCTCTCAGAGTCGATCGTAAGTAGTCTAAAAATATTGAGGTAGATCGCCAGCAGTTCAAGTTTGAGCACCCCTGGTTTAAACCGAAGCCCATGTAACTGGGACATCGTAGGCTTCCAATTTTTTGTTTTGTTTAGTTGTCTCATGTTGTCTTGTTCAATATTTAATTATATTCTGCTGTACAGCTTTTTCAAAGTAAGGTAACATTGATCACATTTTTTCCTCTTTGTATTCTATTTTGTAGTTTACCTTTCTTTCGATAAGTTCAACATGCGGAGGTGGCTAGGATTCGACCAGTCGTCCGCGTACGCTGTGATTGGGACTTTTGCACTATAAATGGTATGCAGGATAGGACCAAGAATGACCCCTTGAGAACGCAGGCTCTATTGCTCCATCTTCGATCACAGAATAGAGCAGCGGCCAGTAAGGAAGGTAATAAGTAGAGTAGGAAACGTGTTAGTTGATAGTAGATTCTTAGGACTTGCCTGAAAGCCTGAGACACACGTAAAGCACCTAAGAAGTACTCTTTATTTTCCCAGGTGGAGAAATTATTATCAACAGGTCTTTAACCTTACTGAATCGTAAGTTGATAAGGATAGGGACGGAATCCAGGTGATGGAATGGTATGATTTGAATGTACGATGAGTATTAAACGTATTAAAAGCTGTCTTTCGAGGATTTTATATATCCCGGGAAGAATGCGGGTATGTCTGAAGGAAGTTACGTGGTTTAGAAATGAAGGAATAGAAGGATGTTTTCCTTGTAACCGAGTGGTTCACAAAAACCTACGACTATCTGAGGGAGATTTCTACCTGGGGATATGTGAATCTAGAACTTAAATACAGAGGGTTGAGTTAGTTTAATTAATTATGTGTTTGTCCTCATAAAACACAAATAAATATCGATAATTCAGTTTTCAGTCGAAGCGTTAATAAGAATTCTGCAAACCCCGTTACCCCGGAGGTAAACAAGCAGATTCACGTTCGGGTTGGCTTTTTTCGGTCCAACTACAAAGGGAAAATTTGATCAGAATAAATGTTTCGTTGTCCGGGACTCTTGGGCGTATTTAATTAAATTACCAGGTTACCTTTGTTCTACATTCAATTTGTCCACCTGGATTCCCAAACGGCGTTAAGCCGTTTAAACAAGAATGCCCGAAAACTAAACGCAAATTTCTTTAACCGTCCTCATTATTTCGCTCAGCTCAGAATAATTCTTTCAATTTGAAGTGATTTTTTAGAATGATATATTTTTACGACTCTTTTATGACTCTTAAACTATTATACGAGGATATTTAATACGTTGATTTCTAAGTTGATTCAAAAACCTTTATTTTACAAGTAAACGCTCAACTTTCTCAGCTAGTCCAAATTATTGCAATGTAGTGTCAGCAGTTGCACAATGCCAGTAATCGACGAAGTTATGATCTTCATTTCATAATCATTTGTGTAACATATCCGGATTTTTATTTATTTTAACATTTGCTTAAAATCCTTAGACTTTCTTTAAGAATGGCTTGGCTTTGACAGCCGTCCGGCGAATAGATTTGGTTCACTTCAAATGAATTTACTAGAAGCTAAGAGTTAACGACTTAGGTTCAGGTTTGCATGTCAAAGAAGAAAAACATCTTCCATACTCTTGTAACTTTTATTCTGCTTGCCATCGGGATATAGAAAACTTACTATAATATACAATACGTATTATATAATATGGATACTTTTTCAGTGCCGCTAGACTTTTAGGCCATTTTGCGGGTAGAACTCAAAAAGTACCCCCCCCCCTTCTAAGCTCACCAGATGCACTGGATTACACGGCTGCAAGAGTCCCTATAACGATGACTCGCTGGTTCGATGTAACTAAAGAAAAGGGTATTCCGCAGCAAGCTTATTAAACGAAGACGTTATTATAAAATTTACCAAGCTCTTCCATGATTTTTTCCAATGAGGTTGCAAATTTACTTTTTTTTTTGCAAATTTTCAATTTGGAAGTTTAAAAAGATTTAGTGTTTTTTTAACCAAAAATTAAATTGAAAGTTCTAAAACAGGGGCCTTCTTAAAAGAAATTCTTTAGCTATTTTCAACGCTTTATTCTGATATCCCCAAAAATGAGCAGTTCAAGAGCTACAAGTAGATTTAATTACAGGTAGATTTATAACGAAAAAAAAACTAAAGATAGTCAACAAAACAAACATAAAATGTTCAAATGTTGTACATCTGCGAAATCGTTGAGGATCGGGCCATGGTACATACGAACTTTTTTCTTGCATTTGACGTGTAGAAGCACCTGAACAACTTCGTCGTACTTGTCGGCTCGATCTGTTATCATTCACAGACCTAAACAGTTCCGACTCTGCGCGCCTTTTCTTGTTTAATATCTATTTATCTTTTTATTTTCTCTTTCTTTTGGGTTGCTCTCGATTCGACGCAACAATAAATGGGAATAAAAAGAGGGTTGAATACTACGTGAAGTCATGAGCGATCGAACTTGTATAATAAGCACCACAGACAAAGAATCGACAACTTCATTAGCCTCGACCAAGAGGAGAATGAGTACGCCTAGCAAATTTGCCCCAAAAATCGAAAAAGGCTCGGGACGCTACTCGCCTGACCAGAGGTTCGACCAATCATGAGGTCGCCATAACCACAAAAACATTGAACGTACAGACATCAATAATGGCAAATAACCAAATTCTTGGTCCAAGCTTCGATGAAGGAACGGCAGTCGTTATTACCGCTGCACCAGGACTGCTTACCAACAACCCGTTCGCTCCATTAAGTGTCCCAGGTGACATGGAGACACCTTCAACCCCAGAAGTCCGCACGCACAAACCAAACCACCCATATATGTGAAGAACATTAAAACTTTGCTATGATGTGCAGTGCATTATCGCAACTAGTGGGGAAAGACAAATTCACTACAAAAGCGCGAATCACCGATCTCATCATTAACGCCAAAACAGTTGAAAGTTACAGAGGCATAATTAAGTACCTCAAGTTTGAAGAAGAAAGAGCCTACAGAGTGGTAATCTGCACCACAGTGTCTTGCCTGAATTGGTAAAAGAGGAATTAACCGAACTAGGCCACAACGTAAGAAATGTTACAGCAGTAATTCACCCAGCCACTAAACAGACCCTACTTCCCCCCCCATTCTTTGTTTACCTACTCCCCAGTACGAACAACAAAGACGTTTTCAACTTACTACTCTTTTGCTATTCGAAAATTAAAGTTGAGCAACCTCACAAACAACGTTTAATTGTCCAATGAAAATGCTGCCAAGAATATGGACACACCAAATCTTACTGTCAGCACAGACCCAAATTTGTGAAATGTGCTGGAGAGCACATGAGCCAAGACTGCACCAAGTAGCTTGACACGCCAGCCACCTGTGCATTATGCAACGGACAACATCCAGCAAATTACAAAGGTTGTATTGTCCATAAAGAACTCCAACGTCTACGGAAGTCACCACCCGTCTATGAGCATCCAACAGCCCAGCAGAAAACTACGCAGCCAGCCAGTCGACCTCCAAACATCTTTCCTCCGAAGCCCAACACTAAACCTGCTCATCTCATCAAAAATATTTCTTTCGCTCAGGTAGTAGCGGGAACCCAGCGACCTTCACCTTCAGTCTCTTATCCTTCCCGCACTCTCTCCACACCTCTCGTCCAACCTCAGTCAAACGTAGCTCCCAAGGAGATATCACCAATCTATTAAGTTCCTTCCTCAATGACTTCAAATCAATAATCACATTCCTTCTAACTTTCCTTACCATAGTATTAAACAACCTCCTTCCTAATCATCACCCGTAATGGTCCCAACCAAACACTCATTTACCATCCTCCTCTGGAACGCGAACGGACTGACTAAAAGAACACAGGAACTTGAGATACTTCTCCACGAAAAACGAATTGACATCGTATTGAAGGTCAAAATTTTTCATCTCAAACTACTTAACATACGTGACTAACCATCCTAATGGGACAGGACATGGTGGAACTGCAGTACTGGTTCGCAATTCCTTATCACATTTGCAATCACTACTCAATCCAACACCTTTCCTTCAAGTCACCGCGATCACTCTACTGGCGGAGCTATTTTAATACACCATCGCAGCAGTCTACAGCCCACCCAACCAGATCGTTCAAGAAAACCACTTTATATCTCTCTTTTCAATCCTCGGACGTCGATTCATCTGCGGTGGCTATTTTAACGCTAAAAATCCAAGCTGGGGCAGCCGTGTGTCAAACCCGACAGGCCGACTTCTTCACAATGTCATTTCTCGATCCAATTTTTACATCCTAACACCTTTCCAACCCACCTACTGGCCAACTTCCCCAAGAAAAAGACCTGACCTGCTAGACTTCTTTGTTTGCTCCGACATTTCATCCCTATACTCTAACACCTACACCCTAGACGACCTCTCCTCCGACCATAGCTCTGTTATCCTCACTTTAGACATACATCCTAAACTCAACCCACCTCGACCCTCCCTGATCAACAGACCAATAAACTGGGACTTTTTTCGAGAAACACTCGACCAAAAACAGAACCCAAACCGCTCAGCAACTAGAAAACAACGTAGAACACTTGACTAATTCAATACAGCACAGCATGTGGGACTCCACAATATACATTGGGACAAGAAGTACTGCAACTCGTCCACACAATTTACCCTCCACCTCAGACACCTCAACCGCCGAGCATCAGCTCGATGGCATCACACTCGATACCCCTCCGACAAAAGACTTTTTAATCAATCGTTTGACTAAACATTTATCCAACGAACTGCAAAATTACCTCGACTTATACCCAATCACTAACTACTAACGACAATTCACTATGGACTGCTACAAGAAAAATCCTCAAATATAAAAACATATCTTCCTCTCCAACGGGCAGATGGAACTTGGGCCA
This sequence comes from Cimex lectularius, assembly GCF_000648675.2. Classification (NCBI taxonomy): domain Eukaryota; kingdom Metazoa; phylum Arthropoda; class Insecta; order Hemiptera; family Cimicidae; genus Cimex; species Cimex lectularius. The sequence continues at coordinate 188,114 of NW_019392970.1, read as the reverse complement.
AATCCGCAGAGGACAAAGCCGAACTCCTCTCTGCAGTATTCAATCCACACCCAGACATCCAAGATCTCCACCATTCTGAAAAAATCCTTAATGAACTTGACGAACCATTACTTCTCTCCCTCCCTCCAAAACCGTTCTCTCCTAATGAAGTGAAGCAGGCCATCTTAATCCAAAAAGAAATGTCCAGGTTACGACCTAATCACTCCCATCATCCTATCCAAACTACCTAAAAAAGCCATTACCTTTACAACCTACTTATTCAACGCAGTCCTGCGTACAGCCCATTTCCCCACCTGTTGGAAATTTTCTTCCATCAGGATGCTCCCAAAGCCTAAGAAACCAAATCACCTTCCTAGCTCCCACCGACCCATCAATCATTTGCCCATAATTGGCAAAATACTGGAAAGGCTCCTATTGACCGCTTGTCCAAGGAAATTCCTACAAACACAATTCCCCATCACCAATTCGGCTTTCGGAGTTGTCACTCAACTGTACAACAAGCACATCGCATAATCGACGTTATTTCCACATCCCTTGAGGTAAAACAGAATTGCCCGGGTGTGTTCTTGGATATACACCAAGCCTTTGACCGGGTATGGCACTCTGGGCTGCTGTGGAAGCTCAAGAACATCCTACCAGCAACCTATTAGCTTATCCTAAAATCCTATCTTAACGATCGTTACTTCCAAGTATCCCACAAAAATGCATGGTCTATCCCCCCCTCCTATAGGTGTCCCTCAGGGCAGCGTGCTCGCTCCTTTCCTTTATTCAATTTATACCTCCGACCTACCTACGCAACCTACCACTATCACCTTCACATTTGCCGATGATACCTCAATCCTTTCTCTTGATAAAGATCCTGTTACAGCTTCCCGTAATCTTCAAAATCACCTAAACATCCTAGTATGCTGGCTCCGTCAGTGGAGAATCAAGATCAACGAAACCAAATCAACAAACATAATATTTACGCTAAACAAGAAAACAGTCCCATCAGTATACCTCAACATTCCCATCCCATTGCGAACCATGTACGATACGATTTGGACATACGGACTTGAACTTTACGGGACTGCTAAGCGTTCCAACCTCAATCGAATCCAATCCCTTCAATCTAAAATCCTCAGAACAATAGTCCACGCCCCTTTCTTTGTATCCTATCACACCATCCATACCGACCTAAATGTCCCTTTTGTTACCGAGCTAGCCCAATCCCGCTACAAAACGTTCCATTCCAAACTACCCCATCATCCGCACCCTTTCGTCAAAAACCTGTCATCCACCACATTACCTAACAATCCCAACAGAAGACTGAAGCGTCGATGCCCCCTCGACAACCTTAACAGTTGACATCGGTCTCCTACGACGGAGTACATCTCTCTCAACTTATTGATTTACTAACGGTTACCATCACTGGATGGTAACTGTTCAAGCTTGCATGCTACCGTTAATATGTTTATATGTAAATATTACCTGTTTTACTTGTTGCGTCGAAGAATGCAGTGTAAAAAACAAATAAAAAGTTTAAAAAAAATGAAATAATCCAAGTAGCTTAATAGTTTTCGATCATTTTTGTCTGCCTAGGTTTGGGATGTTGATGGTATTATTTTGCGAAACATGTCTGACCATAAGAGTGAGGATAGCGCAACTACAGTTTGTATTGTATGGTTTCAACATTTGAATTAATTCTAACTTTTGAATACTTATTTTTTAAAGATTGAAATCTTTAATAAACAAGTGGTATACTTTTCTTTTTTTTAAAGTCAGTATGTCAGGTTGTATATCTTAGGACATCACCCGTATCGGTTTCGGCCCTAGGGTATGCTTTTTTCTATAAAAATCTCATTTGGATCGTATTACATTTCTTGGGTGTTTTACATATTTTTGACATAAGTAATTTTTTGCTGTCGAACTGAGCAATCGCTAAAAAAATGTCCGCCTTTTTAGTCTTACCATTTCGTGGTTTCTGACAAATAATCTCCAATGGCGTGATTAAATCGCTTTGTAATCGAATTGGTTTTGACACTTGTTATCAGTACGAGTTCCTTCTATTGTTTATTGTTTGTTTGGACAAGATTATTATAGATTTCCAAGGTGCTAAAGGAAACTCGCCAGAAAGCAATATCAATATATAAAATATCCGTAAACCTAAAACGATTACGTAATAAGTAAATAGCGGTAACATTTCTGAAATTCTGTTATTTACGAGTACGTAACCGTTAAATGGAATGGCCGAAATAAACTGCAGATGTTGATCACATAATTTCTAAATAATAGCAATAATATTATGTTTCAATGTTCTGCTCACCATTTCCAGGCTGAAGGGCATGTCTCGTTACCACCTCGTACTAAATAATGCATGAGAGGGTCGTAGTTTCAGAATAATTAAGCAATATTTTTGAGATCAAGACGGCCTGCACTTTAAACCGGCAAGTATGCAAAAGAGGAGTTGATATTTTTTAAAATAATTTCTGGGCTAGTTTAAAAACATTTTTAAACGCTCCCCACAGTATTATAAATGAGATGAATACGTGCTTTCTGGTAAATGTATCCTTCTTTACAAATTCATTTTTATGATGACTAGTTTCCACATAATTTTTGCTGTGAACAACAACTAACAGTCCCTCTTGACATCCTCTATCCCCCGCGGATCGATAAAATATTCATATTTGGATGTGAACTAGGCCCAAGACAAGGATAAATGATTATTTAATGGGAGAAAGCCAAAAGATAGGTTCATTATCTTGAAGGGTGAGGTAATCGTTTTCAAAGAGGACCCCTGGAATTATAAAGAGTCTGTCCAGGTGACGGTGACATATCGTCCAACTTTCAAGGTGGGGTCTTTTCTTCTTATCTAGACACTATTTTTGTGGTTTTTTCGAGTGTGAAATTGTGTAGAAGTATTAAGGAGTCGATATAAACCGGTCATTCATTTTATTTTAATTTGTTTAATGGCCCTTCTTGATTTGATGGCGTGAGAAACATAAGGTATGTTGTGGTCAGGTTAAGGGTACGACTGGACCCGTAGAAAGGAGCATTTGCAATACAACGGAAAGTTTTGGACTGGAAGGATTGGATTCGATAGGAGTTTGATGATTTGGCTGAGTCCGAGCCTCGTATTTCCATACAGTAAGTCAATGTAGGTTTGAGTAATATAGACTAATCTTTATTGTTAAGTATAGTTTGGATTATCTAAGAGTAGAGAATGAAGATTGTATCGTCTATCACTTGTCGGTTAAGGGTGGTATGGGGATTCCACGTGAGGCGTTTGTCGATGTATAGTACTAAATAGAAAAGACAGTTTGTCTTGGTTGAGAAACACGGTTTAGTGCGAAGAGGCAGAGGAACTATACCACATTTGCCCGCAGGAGGAAATTTTTTGGGGTGTACAACTTAACCGTAGAAGAAATTCAACACTGTGACCGCGCCTACTAGTTCCTTGATGACTAAGATTCACCAGTGTGCTAAGAACGGGGGATACAATTGCTCTCCAAGGGCACAGTATACCATACACCATAAATTAATACATCTACATCCTCGACTTCTTTAGCCAACGCTCAAGACTGTAAGGTGAGCCTATGGGGAACGAGCGGCAGGGCCAAGATCGTCTTGAGTGGACAGGATTGCGGGGGCAACAATTGCCATCAATGCAAATGTGAACATGGAAGTATTAAAGTGATTATGGATGTCAGCATATATTAAGCAAAGGATTGGACTAAGAACATTACCTTGGGCGATTCTAGCCCGGATAGGAATCCATTTAGGTTAAACAGCGTCCCAGACCCGATCGAATGCTTGCGCAACGTCGAGAAAGACAGACGAGCAATGCTGCTTTTTTCCCAAAGGAAGAAGGGATAACGTCTCCAACACGGTGGCATTGTTGAACTGCAGTGATGTCGGAAACCAAACTGATGATCTAGGATTAAATATTGGTTAAAGTTGTTGCATGAGTTTTTCAAGCATCTTTCAAGGTTTGATGGGTTTGGGGATCCATTTCTCAATCAACTTAATCAGCATAAAATATTTGCGATCTCTGTTTATAAAAAAAGTTACGATTGAAATGAACTCTTTATAAAACATTTTATATAAAATCTTGACTTGATTGTGTGTGCATTGTTTCTATTTTCGCTTAAATATGTGTAGTTGAAAAACAGTTGGCCTCCAATTGACATTGAAATATTCAAAAGCTGATGTTGAAATGATGTAAAAGCTGATCGGTTTGGTTTATTCCTATTCTCCGTTTATGTGCTCATCAACCTTGATTCAGCAGATTCAAGAAATAGCTGGAGTTTCCAATCTTCAGAAAGAGGACCGCCAGGCCAAATACATATCGTTGAATATACGTCCAAGCGGTCCAAAGTTAATTTCTGTTTTAAACTCTTATTGTGATCCCATGATGAACCCACTGATCTATCCCTGTGACGTGACTGAATAGGACTCCAAAATGAGCAATAACAGCATGAGAAACCATAACCGCCGTGAACGGCCTGAACAAATTTGCAGGTTGCTTGCTATCGACATGCCATTCGCAATCTGTTTTCCCATGTTCATAAATCAAATCGTTCCATGATTACAACTATTGAAGGGGGCTATTTGCCCCAAGAGACTACTAGTATCTAATTTTAAAAAACCTGATATGAACTTTTTGTAAAGGATGGTTGAGTAAGAACCATCCTTTACAAAAAGTGAATCGACATACTCACCTCCTTTACCATTTTTAACCATTATGTGTGTTAGTATATTTTCTTTTTTTTAATGCTCTAATCTAATATGCAAGCGGTCAACGTTTTCCAGAATCTCGACGGCTTTAAGCCTGCAATCTCGAGAGTGAATTGGGGTTAATTACCCCTCTTAAAACCCAAGTCGCATCAAGGACTCAGCTCGCCTGGAGAACGAGGATTCAGCAATCTCTCCTTACGCCGAGAACTTAACTGACATTCCGCATTGCAGTCGACCGGCGATAAAGCCCCCCCCCCCCGGGTAAATATTTTGGCTTCCTGTTAAATTCAATTAACGAACGGAAACTTCCAAATACCTAATTTTCCTAAAAACCCTCTCCTTTAAGGAACAGATTCGTTTAAACCTCAAGGGCGGCCGGGCTCTTTTAATTGATATTCCCTATTAAATCAAGGGGTAAATCTACCCTTTTTTTAAAGAAATTATATTCGCTCCCCTCTATAAAAATACCATTTGGCTTATTATCTGTTTAACACTAGAATTAATTAATCTGCAAAAATTAGACTTTCACAATGATGAAATTAGAAAATTAGAAATTAGAAAATTAGAATTTCACAATGATGTGCCTATGATTGGGTATTTTTATGCCTTCTTCAAGTAACCCAGTATGTATATGGTAAATTAACCAGCAGAGGTTATTGGTTATTGAAAAATCATACAACGCAGTTTATTTTTATATTTGACATAATTTTACACGTTTTGTTAATTTGTCATAGCAGGCAGTTTTATTAATGTGGAGTGTCTTTCAACTTCCTACAACTTTAAAACAACGAAATTTCCTGAATCTTTATCCTTAACAGTAAAACATTTTTTTAAGAGTTTAATTTTTTCAAGTTTCGTTTAACTATATGTCTGTTTCTGTTCTATTTGATTTTAGAGTTTGTTTTCTGTTTAGTTTCACTTCTTTGGCCTGTCAAACGTATCTAAGCTTCTCAAAATTTTCAGAGGTGGGTAAATTTAGTAGTTGGTCTGTGTGCTTTCACGTTTGTACGCCCTATTTGTAGAATTCCGAAAACTTTTTTGTGATATTTTAGTGCGCTCAGACTCGATTGTTTGTTATGTGAACGCATTTCGCTTTCTCGTCATCTTCAGAGTGCGTTTTGCTAGTGGTTTGACTGTCCTACGCAAGTGCGATGTGATGCGACGTAGCGTTCACTTTTGTAGAATAGGGAAATGAATGGATCAGCGCATTTGAGACGCGACGCAGCCCAGCTCGTCTATGGTCGTTGGTGTTTGAGTGTGTTTGAGTCTGGTCTTAATCCTTTTAGTGATCTAATGGTGATCCTCTTTTGTCATTCCGATTCATTTTCGGATAAATTTGGCCTTTAATGTCTTCGATAGTGAATCTATCCTTTCTTAGCATTGCATTGTCTTGTTTCCTTTCTGTTTTTTTTTTCTCCGTTATTGTGCTTTACTTTTTGTGATCTAGTATCTATCCTACGCATCTGCTCACCTGTCTCCAGATCTTTCCACAGTCTCCTTCAATGTGCTTGGTCTTCTTACAGGTTTTCCTTTGCGATTCTCGGAATCGATTCAGTCTGAATTTTCGCCCTTCCCATTGCGAATCTATTGATCACTATCTCAGATATATGATCTAACACATCTGTTAGTTCTGTGTTGTCACTAATATATATCCAATCGTCCGTTGAAAAAAAAAAAAAAAATCCCTATTTCATAGCCGGGATGGGATGTCTCGATTTTAGTAGTTTGTATTAGCTCTGTTTTAATGTCTCCAATTCCTAAATGAGATTTTTCTCTATCTTTGATCCATAATTGTGTTATATGGTGGATGTTGATTCTCCTTTTTTATAACGTTCTCATCTTTCTTTTTTCTCTTCATTGTCCGCAATCGTTTGCAAGTTGCCCAGTTGTATTTTTATCACTTGGTCGCTTAATTTAGCTATCACTGGTTGGAAAGAATACTCACAAACTGGTTTTAAACAGTCGCTTTTCACCATCCCTAATTTAACTATTTCCGTCACTTTAGCGCATCTGTTTATTCGGCGTGGCCACAAAACATTCATCCAATCTTTGGTTGAAAAACCACGTTCAACCTCATGATTTTAATGTTTTTCTATTGTGGGCTTGGGGTCTTTTTCTTTTTATGTCCTTCCCATTGTTTCTTTATTTCTGTAAGCGTTCGAAATATCTCCAGTTCTTTCCACTACTTCCTTGCTTCATCTAGATATTCCAGGTTTCCTTTTGATTCCCCGCAAGATCTATTGTTATATACATCTCCTTTACATATGTGACAACCTTGGCAGGTATTCTAAAGCTGTTTTTTCACTTTCAGCAGAAAACGTACGATTTTTTTATTTCGGTCTTTAGCTCAATTGTAACGTTTGCCATGATTTTTTCTCAGTACCCAGTTTACTGATTCACATTGTTTTTTTGTTTGTTTTTTTAAATATGTATTAAGCAGTCATATTCATCCTAGTAATAAATTTGATATGCATTTCCTACACTAAGAACATGAACGAGTAGCGCACAGATCAACAACTACTTAATCTTCGTCATCGTGGAATACCGGAAATCGTCAAACAAGAACAAAAGAGCGAGGAAAGATGGATCAAAATCATCGGAAACGACCAAGCTTCGCAGTCCTTAAAAAGAAATATCAATATATTTTTCCTCTCTCATAAATCTTCGAAAATATTGGATATGGCATGGTTGAAAAGTACTGGGGATTGTGGGCAGGCAACCTATTAATATACTTCTTTATATATCCAACTTCATTTTATAACACTAAAATCTATTTTATAAAAGAAAGAAATTTACCTTTAGAAAACGTACTTTTCTTAAAACTTTGTGTCCTAGTATCCATTGCATGAATACGGTAGGATAGCTGCTCTAAACCGATTCAGTTCTTACTGGTTATTGTAGGTGAACAATAACACTCTTATGATTAAATGTTTTCATAAATCTAAACTGAGATAACAAAGTTAAGCGTTGATTTATACCATGGCCGGGCCCTTTTGTGAAATCCATTAACCTAATAGCAGGCACTGCATAAGAAGTAACGCTCAATCCGACTTAATTAATGCTACAATTCCGAGATATTTAGGAGAAATTTATTTTATGATAAGTTTTTAGCACTTTATACAATTTTTGGAACGTTTTGTCTCAACTTTAGTAACCCTACAGATTAGTCATTTATTTTTTTCTATCTGTTCTCTTTCTGGCTACAGGTATTTAAACAACAAAACCTTAGTCAATCTTAATTATCGATAATTTAATATTCAGTATTTTGTACATTAATTTTTAATTATAAATTTACCTTTACATGCCCATGGTGGATAATGATAAGAATAATATAATGAATATAATAACAATTATTTGTAACTGAATTTATAAAATAAATGATAAATGCACCTTACTGTGCTAATTTAATCAATTTAAATCAAAATATGTCGCAAAATATACTGGTCTGAGCCCTCTCTCTTCCTATGCATAAATGTTCTGGCTGAAAGTGTGGAGATCGTTGACGTAATGTTCAATTTTACTTTATTCCGGATGACATTGTCATACTTGCAAAAAGCCCAGAAGATCGCCAAATCTTCATTCAGTAAGTTTAATTGTACTGCTAGCTTTGGGCTATATTTCGAAAGTAAATTTTAATCGTCCACTAAGATTCATCATCGTTTTTGGGTTACGCCAGAGATAATTTCAATCTGTTATGTACTGTTGGGGAAAACATTTTTGTATGTTATCCTTTAGTCGTTTCTTGCCACTGTTCTTCCCAAAAAAGTTGGCTTTTCCTGGCAGACATGAAGATTAAATAAAAGGAGTGTGCTTGTCCATATGTGCTTGAAACTTAATGATAGATTGATAGGTAAATAGATAGATATACTTTATTTACAAAATGAAAGAAATGTAGAGTTAAAAATAAAAAACACAGTATTATTATGGTATGGTATTAAGACCGTCAGCCAGACAACTTAATGATTTTAATCCTGATATTATTTTCTTTTAAGGAAAGTTTTTGCGGATGTGATGTACTGTTGGATTTTGATATTTTGGGTTTCTAACTTTATCGATGGCTACTCTGCTATCATTGTTTATTAATATCGATGTTATGGTACCACATTCATCAGTCCACCGATTTAGCCACTCCAGCGCTTTCAGTATGGCCCAAAGCTCGGATTTGAGTCAGCTAATCTAAAGCAAGTACGGCACCTCCTACTTGATATCTCATCTTAATTCCATCCGTATATGCTGTTTGAACCTCGGATCTCAGTACGTCTGCTGTTGATCCAACCTTTCAAAAAGGACTTCCGGTTTGGATTGTCTTACACCCAAGTTTAATGCCCCTAGGCCCTAGCACAGCTGATTATAGAAGATTTATATAGATTTTATAAAAAGGTTCTGTAATTTACAGAAACAAGAAATTATGAAAAAACGAAATAAATCACCCTGCGGTAGAGGGCAGTTTAATTGCTGTGATAAATTGCAGGTCTGCCTCTTTTCTTCTTTCAAAAGTTTATTTTCGAATTGAACTATTTTATTTTATCCCTTAAAAGTAATAATTATAAACCGTGGATACCGGTAAAATTAGTGCCGATAGACCTTTATTCCAGGCCTGCTCTGATTTTTCCGTCGCAAATTTAATCGGTCGGGGTGAATAACGAGATTACTCTTCATTACGAATGATTCTGCCTTTCTCCTGCCGCTTCCATAAATCAGACATAGCGAAACCAGCCTGCCCCACATCTCCCGATCTATAATTGGATTCGTTTTACCTCTGTTAGTAGTTACAACTTTTAATCAAATTAATCCCCCTAAAAGTGATTAGATGGCTAACATTTATGGTTTAATTTTCTCGATCATCGTTAGTTTATAATAGATTAGAGGAAATGGCGATAATTGGGGTATTCCGGCAAACTGCGCGAATCGTGTTAAGATGTATGCTAAGGACGGAAGTTTTGTGATGCAAGTGTGCTATTTCGGAACTAATAGCACTCTCGACACTAGCCTGTAAACTCAAAAGTTACGCTTTGGCTTACTTACCAAGCATTAATTGCTTATAATGGAAGCGTTGATAGGACTGTCAGAGAGGAAGATATAAGTCAGATTGGAAAGGGAAAGTTGAAAAAAGTTATTAAATCAGGATAGAAATACGAGATCCATAACAATAAATCTAGCATCAGTGATATACATAATTCTGGCAATGTCAAAAATTAATCATTAATCATGAAGAAGAAACAACAACTTTTTTTGAAACCACATATTTCAGATGCTCGAGAAAGGCTTGAAAGGACGTGCACCTATATCCATACTGTTTTAATAGCACAATAACTCATTTAATAAGATGCGATGGTTGTTTGTATATCCTGTTTTTCACAGCATATTCTAGTTTCCCTTTGAACTATACAAATTTTATTACGTTGGGAAACCAACAGACAAATTAACAAAATACTAGTTAAACTGTAAAATAGTTCTGGATTCTTGAAATCTGCGGGGATGGACCGGTTTATATTTATTATTAAGTTAATTAACAAAATACTGGTTAAACTGTAAAATAGTTCTGGATTCTTGAAATCTGCGCGGGATGGACCTGTAACTACGTTCACACTGGTGTTTGTTTACGTTCGATACCGCTTTGCCACCCTGTTTTGGTCAGGCATGACAAAGCGCACAGACCAACTACTATATAATTCGGAATGTCCACTCGATCAGATGATGGAAAAACGCTGAAACGCTGTTAACAGACTAAACTAGGAAGAATATTCAGCTCACGTTTTTTGGAAATTGCCAATCTTCAAAGTATAAGTCAGGGAATTTAAGAAGATTAAGCGAAAGAGGTTTTAGAACCTATTCTAAAGGTTAACACGGTATTTATGCTGTTTGTAAGATGTTAACTCAAATAGAGAAATGTCCAGTATGCTCCTGAACGCCCCCTTCTTTTCTTAGCATGTTAAACGTTAATTTTTCTGCAATGCTGCGCGGGGCGATTGGTAGCTTGGTAGCAAAAATAAAACTGTAGCAGTCCTTGAAAATTATCAACCCTTTCATTCAAAATCTTATCTATGTACTCGAAAAGTACTAATAAATGGCATGCTCCAATTTGTGTCGACATACCTAACTTGTATCCTAACGTCTAACAGCCACAGCTTTATAGGATAGGGGATGTATCTATTATGAATGAGAGTCAATGGACAGGTCAGAAATTAACAAAAGAATGTATTAGTCTGATTTAATTAATGCGTATTTAAGAATAAAAATTCGTGCAAAAAAAACAGCTGTTAAATTAATGGCTGCCATGTTGGTTACCTAAGCCCTAACGGATAGCCAGGTGACTACATTTTGGCCCTGGCCTGTTAGATCTAGCAATGTTAACTAGCTGATTCCTACAAGTCTACGTCATCATTTTTCTCTACCTAACAGAGTTAACAGTGTTAAGATCGTGAATACCCCTATTCTTTCAATGAGAGTTGGATTGGATTTTTTATTGCGATGACATTTTTCATTGCTCCTAGATTTGCATTATGATATACAGGTTTTGAAGTGGAAAATAAGGACCAAGATCAAATAACTGAGCTGTTTGATGCTGCTCATCCACTATGAATTACATCATTTCGATAGATCATATTTAAATAATAAAATTTAATCATATTTAAATAAAAGTCAAATTTTATTAAGTACATCGATCTGTTGTACGATTTTCCTTTCTTGGGCTTGATACGTCCAAAATCGCCTGGCTGTAGATTGTGCAGAATAAATTCCAATACTTCTTGACAATCTCCCTAGGCAACGGGGATCTTCTTTAGGTCAGCGGGTGATGTTGACACCTAGGTCATTTTCCGTCATTTTAATTTGGGCGAAGGTAAATTGAGCCAATCTCTCCGCTCAATGCCCGCGAACCTTAATCCCCGATGTAAAAGAGGCGATGGGTCAGTCAAGTAAATAGAGCCGATGAGGAAATAAACCCGGCTGTCAAACACGCCATCACCTGTCGTTCAGTCTTCTTTCTGACAAACTTCAATAATTATGCCGGGAGCGCAAGAAGAAAACGATAAAGAATGTGGTTGGTGCAACGTATTATAAATAACTTAAAATATCGCAGGCAGTACACAATGGAATCAGGAGAGATAAATTGGAGGTGATTTGTTATGTTGAATGTAATTTATATTTGAAATAGATATTTACGAAAGGAAATAAGTAATGCAAACTTGATGTGTATGCTGCAGATCGACGAATACATCCTTTGCTTTTATACCATTGGACACGCTATACGTCACATACCGTAACACCCAAACCACGAACGTATAAGTGACAGAAAACTAGAACGACAATGCTTACGTTCTGTAGCTGTAAAGGTCAGGAAGATATATGTGATAGGCATGAAAATGTTATGAGTTTTGTTTTGGCTGAGAGACCTACATAATGTTCTTCTAATTTATGATTTTTTTAATTGACTGATATGCTTTTGATGGCATTGACACTACATGATGTACTTATGACTCCAAATCTTCCTTATCATTTTACATCTCCTGGTACAGGCGGTAAAACGTAGCGGGCTCTTTTACGTACCTACTTTCGTTGTACCAGTGTGGTTGGCTCAATTTGACACCCCCTTTAGTTTCTCCAATCTCGCTGTTTTGGTCTTATCATACAATAAGAAAAACGTTAATGTAAAAAAATAATCTGTTGATTTGCTGAACATTTGTGTATCTGAAGTTCGGTCATTTCCGAGCGATACTGCTCTGCCCAAGGTCACTGTTAGGGTTCGGCATGTCAACATGTTTAGTGATGGGTGTAGGTGGTACAAAAAGAACCGAGAAAGCCAACCACTACACGTCCGCATTCGACGACGAGCTTTTTGTGCATTACTAGGCTTGAATGAACTAAGGGTTGAATACCGAAATCTGCCTCACAAACTAAAATCATCGAGGATGAGCAGGTCAAAATTTGTGGAAACTAGCGAACTACATAGTACTAAGAGACAATATAAGAAATCTTAGCGAAATTACGATTTGAGTAGCAACTGGACTCATTGAAAAGTTTGTTCACAATTGGTTTGCAACAGCATTGGTTTATTCATTCTTTTGATGGCTAGATGTACGTTCAAAATACGTACGTTTTGAGAGTACAATAAGCATCAACAGCAAAACCACTTTATGTCATTTCCTTCATAGTGGTTGTCAATTAGACCCCGAAATTCACCAATAATTTATAAGTTTATCATGTTAATAATATTAATTTGTATTAAAATTTTTATACAATCCTCTATTTATTTCACACGTGGAAATATCGTTCCATTGATGGAAAAATGTCACCAGATGACCGATTAAATCAACGGGCTGTACGTCAGAGAACACATCCGTAGAAAAGCAGAAGGTGTGGTGAAGAATTTTCCACTGGTGATGAACGAACACGGGGACTCGTTGGAAAACCGCAGGAGAGGATTAGCGGCGCTAATCTGCCTATCGAATCCGGCTACCCACATATTTTGAACAGCTAGACCCCCAAATCGAATATCAATGCCTGGAATTCCAAACAGTCCACTATTTGCGGTGTTCCTACTGATCACATTTGGTAACGAAGTTTCACTTTTCCTCCCTAATAAATCCAGCACAAATCCACATTTTCTGTATAACATACAAGTTCTTTTACTTCCTTTTTTCTGGGAAACGTTAAACAAAAGTTACTAAAATTCATGCATGAAATTTTTACTAATGTTAAAAGTATGCCAAATTTGATTTGAATCAGGGTATTTGATTAGGTATTTTTAAGTTATTTTATCTTTTTTTAAATCCAAACGTCTGAAAATTAACATTTATTTTTCATTGTGTACTACTATGTAGTTCATCGCCAATTAGACAAGTAAACTTTCTCAAGGAATTAAACCTAATCTAAATTAGCCGTTACCAATTCGTTTGCGCCGATAATTTATTTTTAAACATTTCGTTTATCAGTTAATTATTGTCAGAATTTATAGTTAATTAAAATGGAAGCGAAACATAGGCCGAAGAAGAAAACAATGTACTATTGCTACTTATTGGGAGATTGTGTTTTGCCCGAACCAAATAAACGATGACGATTTTTCCAAAGAAATCGGCGAGAAAATATCATCAGAAGTACAAAGCCACGAAAACTCTATAAAGTACATCCAATCAAAAGAAAAAATAACACATCTGAAGATTACGAAAGCTGCCTGGGTAATAAGATTTGTTAATAAGGTAATAAGGTGGTAATAAGATGTTAATTACCAACTGTACAAATTATATACATTATGTAATGAGATAAATTCGATTTTATCGTTCACTTATATGCTGGATGGAGCGAGGAACTAACTATTGTTGCTCTCCCAGCTTTATGAATAGTTTCGTACTATTCGTATAGATGTCCCGAGGCTATTTCTGCTTAGCCGGGAACACACCCGATGCATCGCAAATCCAAAGTCCATTTTTCCATAAGGTTGTATTACCCCCGTGCACATCTGCCCGATGCTATGCAAAGCTAACCTACCCGACGCTCTGCGATCCCCACTGTCCAGATTTTCGTCAGGTAGCATCGAGTACAGTCGAGCCAATATTATTAATTTTATTCAAACTACATGTATTATTGCCATTATATTAATTACAATATACTTATTTTAATAAAAACCAAATTAACCGAGATCAAAAATTCATTAGTTTTTATTTTAAAAAATTAATTTTAATGGTTTGGTAAAAAATTGATCAAAACACCGGAATAACATTTTTTGAAATAATGAATTTAACTAACAATTTATTACATGGTTTTGCTCATAAAATTTAATTAACAATTTATTTCATGGTTTTGCTCATAAAATTTAATTAACAATTTATTTCATGGTTTTGTTCATACAATTACACCATTGCTTTCGTCGAGTAGCATCAGAACAGGAAACCCATATTTTTTGTAGTTTATTTCAAACTACGTATATGTAATTTTGTCGTTATGTTAATTAAAACATTCATATTTTAATGTAACCCAAATTAAACGAGCTCAAAAATTCATGTGTTTTTATAAAAATTATTTAATTATGATGGTTAGGCAGAAAATTTATCAAAACACCGGAATAACTTTATTTAAAGCAATTAAATTTAACTTACAATTTATTACATGGTTGTGCTCATAAAATTTAATTAACGATTTATTACATGGTTTTGCCCAAAAATAATACATTAAGAACAAAAGAGGCGTAACCTTTTAAAAAAGATGGTTCCTACTCACATTAAGGTAATATTACTATTAATAATAGGTATTAATTACTTAATATGAGTAGGAACCATCTTTTTTAAAAGGATTGAACTCCACACTCACCCCATCATTTATAATTTCTACAAAAGAGGCGTTGGGATTGTGATACTGATTTGTGACACACGTGGGGGGGGGGTAATGTTGTAGGGTTGGGTAATGTTGGGTATGGATAGGGCTAGTGGGTTACGTTTTGCTAAAAAATAATGCATTAAGAAC
The DNA here is from genome assembly GCF_000648675.2 of Cimex lectularius. Classification (NCBI taxonomy): domain Eukaryota; kingdom Metazoa; phylum Arthropoda; class Insecta; order Hemiptera; family Cimicidae; genus Cimex; species Cimex lectularius. Next base: position 172,940 of record NW_019392970.1, on the reverse strand, counting down.
ATATGAGGCGTTGGGATTGTGATATTGATTTGTGACACGGGGGGGGGATGTTGTAGGGTTGGGTAATGTTGGGCATGGATAGGGCTAGTGGGTTAGGTTTTGCGGATAGTTTTTCATGGAATGTGAAAAATTTGTCGGAATAATGTTTTCAAAGAAGGGTATTTGTAGGTAATTGTGAAGATGTAGGGTATTCTTTGGATGTAGGGAGGTTTAGCGGGTCCCCCAAAGTCCTAATCAGTATGCCAAATGGGTTTCAGTATTTTTTTTATTTATTTTTTTTACTATACATGTGATGTTCTTAATATCAATGTATAGTAGTTCGAAGCGTCTATTTAATTCTTGTCTTTTAATTCGTGTGTATTGATTCGAGGTTAGACATTGGACGAGATAGAACACAAGTGGTAGGGTACAGTCAGTGTCTGGGATAGGAAACTTATTGAGGAAGATTGTTTGGTGGGTTTTGTTTTAGAGGTAACAATACGGGTGCATTTGCTTCTTTTTATTTTAAGGCGTCAGAAATTGCTCCATTCGGTATTCGTAACACTTGAGCTCCTCCGAAGCAATTGCGGGATCAGCATTAAAGGATATTACAGCTGTGTCGTTGGTAAAAGAAACCAGGTGAGTGTAGTCGGGAGGTAAAGATGGTGTACAAGAATGGTCATAACACTGTGGCACTCCCGCTCTCAGAAGGCGGTATTCGGTCTCCGGATTCTTGGCGGACTAGGAAGAAACGGTCTGTTAGGTAGGAGCGCAGGTTTAGGTACAAGGTGTTTAGAAGGACACATTTTAATTTGTACAGAAGCACACGAGATGAAACGGTTGTGTCTCGTCAAGAAAGACCACCATGTAGTATTGTTTACGCTCAAGGGTTGAGAATATGGCGTCCACTGCTGGGTTGAAAAGGGAAGTGATATTTTAATAGCCTGATAACTTTTTTTAGGGGAATTCACTGAGGATTTTGGACGTGATGAAGTCAATGACAAGGGTCTTCAGATTCGGTATCTGATTCTCAATCAATTTTACCTCTGAAGGAGTAACTGCTTTGGTTGGAAGGTACATGGGTACGGGGGATATAACGTAATCGAAGGTTTCATTTTAGTTAGAAGTATTGTAGTCAGGATTGGAGGTGTTTGTCTGATGTTGGGCAAAAATGGTGGCTTTACCAAGATCGGTCCATGGCCCATGGTTAATCGACTCGAGAAGAAGGAGTAAAACCACAAAAACAATTGCTCACTTAAGTCTTATAAAATGCATGCCTAAGAATTGGATATTTCCCACATATATATAGAAAACGTGGCGCTTAAACCTATAAGGAATCTGGGGAAACCAGGAAGAGACGTTAAAAGCCGTTTCAAGGTATGTTGCCAGCTTTAGGGAAAATACTGTCAAAAGTAATCATGGCAAGGCATTACAGAAGTAATAAATGCCTCACTGTCAGTTTCAGGAGGGTTCAGGCGTCATAATGCCACCACATCATCAACTGAAGAGGTAATGCAAATATAAATTAGAAGGATTTGAAAGGAAAATGCACTGATTTAAATTACATAATTAATCTTCATGTAAGGTATTGGTTGAAATAAAAAAGCCAGTGTCACGAGCTGGACTCAAAAATGGCAAAAAGGTAGGTTGAGATGGGAAGTTGGTGTCCGAGTGGATCGAAGTCACGATAGCTCAAGTGGTAGAGCAACGGTGTATTGAGCCGAAATCGTGGGTTCGAATCCCGCTTGTGCCATTGGCTTTTTTATTTCAACCAATACCTTACATAAAGTCAAATAATAATCTTTGTAGCAGTTTTGTACTTGTATAAATCCTTTGTGTCCGCAAGATGGGAGGTCTGCCTGTATAATTAAACAGTATTTACTACTCCAGGAAGTAGTTGTGTACTTGCTCACCCGCATTGCCTCTCCAGTTCTTCGGTTTAATCTTTTAGGGTGGTCTAAAAAAGCACGTATATCAATGTAATGTAAGTGTTGAAAAACTATGGCAAATAAACGGACAATAACTATTATGTAAAGTTAAAAATTCTACGGTTGGCATGTGTAATTAATTTTTCTTGCATTTAGTTTAGATCCTTTATCTTCAGCCGTGAGTTGGTGAAAAGTATCGGTAAAACTGCGACCAAGATGATGGGAAACGACCAAACAAATGATTTATCAGTCTGCAGATTCAAGGAGAAATCTCACAACACAATTGTATGTTGGAATTTGGAATTTATTTAATAGATAATTTGACATACATTTTGTAAAAAAAAAAAAAGGAATAAAATGGGAAATGTCTAGTACATTATTTATCCTTGTGGCAGAGGACTTAAATATATTTACAATTTTTGCTCATTTGACCTGAAGAAATAAAGAACAGTGGTGAAAAATTATTACAAAAACTACTTGCAATAAGATAAAATAAATTATAAGTACAATAGGCTTAGGAAACAGCCTCTGTTTGACTAGAATTGGATATTATGTAAGTTAAATAATTGCACATTTACTTCAAGAGATAACCATTTACATTAATAAATAAGCAATTTACTAAATAGTTACATATATTATACATTATAAATCGTTGCCTAGACACGTACAATAGATAAATTTAATAACAACACATTTACTTTAATAATAACTAATATAATTAATAAATAAGCAAGTTAATAAATAATTACTAATTATTAAAAATTAAAATCATTACTAGACTTGTACAATATCTAATCAAATAATTACTCATTTCTTTGGTAAATTAATAAATTAAATAATTTAATTAATAAATAATTTACTAATTAATAACACAGTGAGTAATATATAAAGCAATCATTTCCAATTTTTGTTGAGGTTATAGTTTCCTACATTCTTTACTGTCATATTTGTACTATCAGCGCTACGGCCAGAAAAGGAGCTAGTTAACCTTTTGATATCCATTTTAGCAAGGAAAATTCCCTATGTATAGGATGTCGTTTTGTGAGTAGAATTGCCTCAGTTTTTTGTCGTGTTTAACCTGAGTTTCCATCAGTGGCAAAACCTAACGTTAGATCCTATGGAGGTTTCGGTTCAATTTGTTATTAATAGCACTTACCCTCCATGATGAACTGGGAATATATAACTATGTCATCAGCATACATAGCTATTTCACAGTTTAACCTCGGGAGTGCATTCATAAATACATTAAACAAGGTTGGCCCTAGAACCGAACCTTGTGGGACTCCAGCAGGAAGTTTACATGGTGGCGAGACAATTTCATTGGAGGTTACCCTGATAGCTATGTATTACTCTGGCAGTGTAGCTTGGGAATTTGTCTTTTTTTTAACCGATTGACAATACCTTTGTGCCAAACCGTATGCCTTCTCCATATCGAGCAAAACTATCCTCGTGTGGCTTTTTATATTAAAATTTTGTATCCGTGATCGACAACTCTGGATAATTGAGTTGTTGTGCTTAGTCCGGGTCGACTGTTGGCACTAAGAAATTATGTTATTAGAGAAGAGGTGACAGCTGAAGAATATACTGTCGGATTATCTATCAGGACAAGTATAATGCCAATTTTTCTTTTTTTTTAAATATATTCGCTTTGCCAAAAATGGCGAACACCGTTTTTTAATTATGCTAAAAGTGCGCGGAACAATATTTGTTTGAAATTTCTACTCTCCTTTTTCTATTTTGAATATAACGATAACCTCCCAATAAAAACCACCAGATTGCACATATTTGCAAACATATTTATGTTCACCGCACTAATTCCACTTTAATAATATAAATTTAATGAAACGAATGTACAAAAGGGACTAATCCGTTCATGACCAATGCATCTGACCAATGTCCAAAATTTACAATATCAGGGTTACTAGAATGAACATGAATGATGTATCCGGCGAGGCTAGGCAGAACAGGATGACCGGAAAAATACTAAATTTATTAAAATGAATATATGGAAGAAAACGTTCAAATAAAAACTGACAAATATACAAAATTAAGAATGTAACGAGGAATTATTGTAAAAATATTTTGGACGCTTCTGATCATTCTAGTTTCTCCATTCATTTTGGACTGTGACGATATATTTCGTGATAAGTTAGTGGAGTTCGAACGAATAGGCTCAATCATTAAATATAACGAAATGCCAAAACATGGAAGAAAGAAAAAATAACGAGTCCGCAATGATTGGATACGACCAAACTATATTATATTATTTCCCGTTTTATTTTAAATCCAATAAAACGAATATCTAAGAAACGCGTTAAAATCAAAGAAACTAATCTGTTCGTTACCAGTGCAGCTGACCAAAGTTTAATGCTTCAAAGGGGCAAATACCCTTGGTTAGTTAGGTCAAAAGGACCTTTCTCCTGTCGTCTCCTTTGAAAGGAACTCTGCACAAAGGATTTTTTTCTGAAGTTAAATACGTCCGGGTCCGGGATCCGATTCTTTCGTAGCGTTGGAATTTATTTCTGGGCGAATGATATCAACCGCGCATCATCAGCCAAGGGCGTCGGCCCTGAATCACGGCAGGTGCTACGCGTTCGGCCTGAGCCCATTGTTTTCGATGACGGCGAATACGACTTGCGTCAACGCCACCAGTCGATCCTGGTTTTAGAATTGTGCGTCTTTGTTGGTAATGTTACGTAAGGGTGAGGGGCATTGCATCTGGTTTTGACACGGCGAGCCGCTCAATCATCGCCCCTTTCAGCCGCAGCCGATCCTCGAAATGCGCACAACGTTCACCGAGGTGGATCATCTTCCTCGGCTCAAACCTCGACGTAACTGATATCAGCCAAAATACGCAATTTTTCCAATGTTTTTTCAATAAAGTTAAATTTTACGCTTGAGAAAATCCGCCTTCGTATTTGCAATTGGCAGGTGTGAGCGTGCGTGGGCATGTGATACGTAGAGCGAAAGGTTTTTCTCCACTTTAGACTTTATCCTGAAAGCTATAGTTTTAAATAAAGATGTGGCATTTTTCGATGTGGCGTTGTTATTATTTTGGTTGCTCAATATCAATGTTTTCCCAAACACCTACTCACTCGTTAACCCTCGGATACTATGAACACCTATGTTGCAGCCCTTTTGGACAACCAAATAAAAAGGCATGACTACATAAATTCTATATATTTAGGGTATTCATGTAATCATTTTGCCGTGATTCATGTATTATTGTACTATGAAGATAGTACGACTGTTCTTGAAAAAGACTTGTCGATATTTTCACATGCTAAAAAATTCAGTTCTTACTGCCAAGCGTTCGACGTATTTTAAGGGCAAAACAATATAAAATAAGTTTAAAGATTGACATAATTAAGTTTTTCACAGGCGATTTCAAATTTCCTTGAAGGCCGACTCAGCCCCAACATGCCAACGGCCGTGAATGAACATGGGAGTAAACAAGCGAATTTGCTTTTTCATCAAGTAATCGGTTCATCTAACACTTCTAAGGTCTTGAAATGAAGGAAAATTAATTCATTTTAAATACCAAGCAAAAAATGAAAAAGTTGCTAAAATACAGAAAAATCTTATGATGAAATTTAATTTTATCATGTTCTGACCACATTTTCGCTTTTTCCTTTTTCAATATAACTTGTTTTCCCTTTCTGATTTCTTTTTTTTATGACTTTCGATGTAAACTACTATTAGTAGATCCCGGACCGTGCTGGTGTCACTCTTGGATCACAAAACATCTCGCTTTTTAACATGGATAGCTCAAAGTACATAATTTTCTCTATTCTATATATATTTTATTTTCTACACATAATATAAAATAAAAATTCTGTGTATGTGGTGTTTGCAATTTTTACACGTAGCTTGGTATTTAAAAATTGAGACCTTATTTCTTGGTTTATATTTTCAGCCCTTTCTTTTGAACAACTTTTCTTTTGAAGAAGTTTTTTTTTTTTATGTTTGATCAATATGAATTGATATTGATATATAAGTTTTTTGTATAACTATAAAATTAGGCCTTAGACCATTGGGAATCCAGCTACCACTAATATGAAAAGCGCTGTTCTTTAATATTAGGAATTAAATAAGAGCGGTATTCACTCAAGCTGTGTTAATTTTGTTTTATTTTTATTTATCCGAAGAAAACACGAAATCTGTTGACTTGACTTTTACATATCATCATTCTAATTGTTCAATACAATTAATAAAATAAGCTAGACAAAAATAGCCTTAAATAAAAGCTAAAGTTGTTTCAAGAGGTGAATATTTTCATGTTAGTATATTAGTGTGTGAACTATGAGGCACTTTTTTGCCGAGTCTGTAATAGTAAATGCAAAATAGTTCACAAATCTTTAAAACCATTTGAAGAGAAAAATTCGACTTTTTGTGTGAATTGTTGCAAATATCTCTGTAATTTGTTGTTAAACATTATTTCACCATTGAAGCACTGACACGACAAATACCAGAAAATTAGATACTGATTCAATGATTGTTTATGCCAGTTGTAAATTTTAGTTTTTTTGTAAGTAGTTTTGTACGCTTAATCCGCTAATAGCGATAACGTGTACAGGGAAAAACACTTGTACGTTCTATTCTCTTAGGAAACACCTTTTAAACGTTACTTCTTCTCTTTTCATTCTGAACTTTATTAATTTTCTTAAAGGTGTACGAGTGCCTTTCTTTATTTACTTACCTGAGAATTATCAGAGAAAATTCGCCCAAGCTGTCAGATGCTCAAGACTCTGTCCCGAAATTGCGTCTGGATTCAACAAGCTGCAGAAAAGAAAAAAATAATCCTTCTTGGTTTATTCTCGGGCTGTGCTTTGTTATATTTTACCTATTTATGTAAAACCTAGCTCCCTTTTGATTTCTCTTTATTTAAATTTCTGCTTGGATTTACAAAGATCTTTCGAATCGTTATTAAACGATTAAATAAGTCTACTGGTAAGAAAATATAGCGGGTGATAGTGATTTTGGTGATAACCAATAATTGCACACACTTTCGCTAAAGTTGTACTTTATTTACAGAATGTTGACTATATTGAGTGATTGCACTCAGGCATAGACACAAATGTCACTTAGTTCATAATCACGCCAGTCACAACAGTTCAGGTGGAGCTTCTGGTGCCGGGTGAACGGCGAACTGCGAAGGCGGTTTTCCCCAGGTCAAAAAGAACTGAATTGTTAAATCGATAGTAACTTCCTTAACAGCGGGAATGTTGCTGTTTTTTGCTTGCAATTAAATAGCGCAGATAATATTCCTACCTCGTTAATTAAATTGACTGCCATGGTACTATTCTGTTAATTACTTACCTTTTGGCCGAGTCAGTTGACTTGATTAGTTACAGTTTTAAAGTAATGGTCTAAACAAAATAAATTTTCACTTTAACGAGATTCCTACCTTTTGTTTCGACTTTTTTGTTGATTAACCAACCTGAAATTTGGATACATACCCTTGCCCCCTTCATCCGAAGGCTCGTGTTGGATCAACACGCTTTCAGAAGTTTTCAAAACTTCCAAAGAAGTCGCAAGTGAATAATTACTTCTTATAGAAGAGGATTGTGAAGGAACAATTGGATCACAAATCGTCCATCCTATTCCGAGATATGCTCAATTTGTGTGTCAATCTAACAAAGGATTGTTCTTTCATTTCCACTTGGGAAGTTTCTAGGACAGTTAGGCAGTTCGCTTGCCGCGTTCATTTTGTCAATTAAGGCTGTAAATCTTAAATTTGCGGGCCCGCATGATTGATTTCAAACCTACATTATATTCTGAATTTTTAATATTTTTTTCTCAGATGGATTGACCTAAGTCACCTTTAACTACACAAAGTTTAGTTTTCTGGTTCCTCAATCTTTCATGTTTTGTTTCTTCAATAAAAGCCTGCTTATGGTACTATGCTTCTTTTTCCTTAAAAAAATGAATAAATTCTTTATCATATCCTACTTTTGTGTATTTTTTTATTTGTTTCTTTTACTGTATTTTGCTTTTTACCATCTTAAATTTGCATTGCGATCATGAACCTCTGGCATGCTCTAGCGGCTTAATTACAACAGATTAATTATGTCTCATATAGAATATATGTGACGTTGCATTATCCCCATTAATTACATGGTAAAGTGTCTCTATTGAAATAAACATTGTTTAGCTTAAACGCCAAGAGTTCAGCCTTGTTTCAGTAAATTTCTGTGCGTAATTTATCTCATCTTAAAATTATAACTCATTGGAATGAGAATAAATCATCATTTAAAAACTACAACATTCAAAAAGACTCATCTGTAATTTTTCACGTCTGATCCTGTACGTTTTTACCATAATTCTTCGGTGCGGATATGGTAAATTGAAGAAGTATAAAGTCGAACTTTTTTTAACGTTTAACAAATACTGCCTTATTCTTTTATGCTCGAGATCTCAGCGGTTAACTACAGTAAGAAAGCCCGGGGCTTCCTAAGTTTTCCCTTTTTATCAAACACCAACTTTTATTATGAATTGCAAAATTGGATTCTGTCTCAACTCTCGAAATAGTCGGATTTATTAAGACTGGCTTTTTGTGGATTAAAGTCGAGATATTGACGGGCATTTTGGTTTGAAACTTGCTCCATTAACAACCATCAGGGAGATCAACCATTTTGCTATTATTTTTATGGTTGATCTTCCTAAAGCAGTGGAGTTGACAGACAAGGCTCTCTGTACTCGCTTTTTCGATGAGAGGCTGTTAATAAATTTGTATTATTTGAGTACCAGCACCATTGCTATTTCCCGTCTTCAGCGTTCTCCTTAATACCCACAGACAAAAAATAATATTTCTCACTATATTTCTACAAACGGGACATTAAGACGATAAAGCACCCAGATCAACCCATGCACACACGCACCACTACTGAAAGGTATCTATCAAATGCAAAACAGCGAAGCTAGGACAAGGATGATTGAACCGTCCATACAACAACAAACCTCATAGACCGTTTCCCAAACTCACCACTGAAGTTATACAAACACTGAGGCATTTCTATCAGACCAAAACATTGAATATAGGCAAACCAGGATGATGGAAGTATCGGGAGATTTCTTCTTGATATGAGACCTGACATTTGGTGGAACGATGGTCCGCCCATCCTCGCTATTTTTGAATATTTGCACTTCGACTTGTTCAGTGATCAAACGCACAGCTGATGTTGACCTGGATGGCGGAAGCGGTCAAACAACAGATAAACGAAATAAAATTGATGAACGAATCCAATCCTCGCTTTACGTTAATCTGCATTTCGCCATATTCACTGATGATAATCATTCATCATCATCATCATGGATACTAGGAATGGTGTTTTTGATCTCCAAGCATTGCAGCCTTCTGGCCTACTGTACTTTACTAGTTTCTTAGTTAAGAGCAATTGACTCGATCCTTCTAAGGAAATGTACTAAGTCATTGACTGTCATTGCTACAATTCCTTTCCCTAGGTACTCTTTGTATCCCAGCTTAAGCTTTCATTGAGCGGTTGCTTGGCATTCAAAGATGATATGTCTGTTTCTTCCTCCTCATAGCATAACTTACAAATGAATTCATCATTGAATATTCCCATATTCACTGATGAGTGCGTGGAGTTCGTACAAGTAGGACATACACACAGTCCAACCATTACACAATCCAATGGCTGAAGTTGTTCAGGATGACGGAAACGGCTAAACTACTGAAAAATGAAATGTGTTTAATTTCTCCCTGAAGTAGGAGAGATTGTGAACCGACGGAAAGGTCCGTTCATCCTCGCTGTTTTGTCAACATTTCGACATATTCAGTTCCAACAAATAGGACACTAGGAGTAACACGTAGGCAACTATAAAAAAATTAAAAGATCAATGCGAAATTATTTGACTTATTTCTTTTATCAAACAAGTGCAAGTACAATATAAAAACGTTAAAAAACGACTCATTCCCAATATTTTAAAATCATTTTCACATTAAACTTCTTCGTGGGGCTTCTTAACGCTGGAATATAATTTGTATACAAAATCGTTTAAGTAGTTGAAGTTTGCACTTTGTAACTTTTTAATACCGCCGATGTAGCTTTAGAACGACTTTACGAACTGGCTTAAAAGCCGTTCCTGCTGCTTTAATGTACTCTTCTTAAGTCCACCCCCTATGACATGTTGCAACTGCAAAGGTATTGTGTTAAGTCCCCGGGAAATAGTAGGAGATTAAAGTTGATAGTTTCACATAGGTTTTCCTTTGCTGACACGGCCGGAAAATCGTTTTGGTTTTATTGTTTTAAGCAAAATTAAATTAAGTTTTAATACTTTGGTTTAATGTTGGCCGGCCTATTATATTATTTTTGTGCTTTTACTTGTGTTTGTTAGATGCTCTGTCAAATTATCTCCTATATAATATTAAACTTCTATATTTTATTTTTTATTTAAAAAACTGTATAAATCCAATTTGAAAAGACAAACTCAGTTCCATCGCCAAGCTTTCGAAGAAAAGTACATCTTCGCCAGGACTTAGGAAACTGACTTTATTAATAATGTTTCAATTAAATCTTTATGTAAGGTATTGGTTGAAATGAAAAAGTCAATGTCACGAGCGTGATTCGAACCCACGACCTTCGGCTATATATTTTGACTCCCCATCTCAACCTCCAACCTTTCGAATTTTTGAAAAATGGCAAAAAGGAGAGAAAATTCTAGAGGTGGGTTGAGATTGGAAATTGGTGTCCGACTGGATAGAAGTCACGATAGCTCAAGTGGTAGAGCAGCGGCGTATTTAGCCGAAGGTCGTGGGTTCGAATCCCGCTCGTGACACTGGCTTTTTTATTTCAAGTAATACCTTACATAAAGATTAATCAATTGAAATGAGTTATTTGGTCAATCAGACCACGAAATATAATGGACTTATTAATAATCTCGAAGATTAGAAATACGAACACCTGTTTAAAACACCACCATTAAAATTTGGAAATCCTTGATTTAAAATGACAAATATTGTTACTATCTTTATTATGGTAAATTTTGGTTAAACGGTTAGATTAGTATTGGCCATATAGCAAAACTGGATGGAGATTATATTTATGATATAGAATGGACGGGTCATAATAATTTAATTAATTATTCTTGGAACCATATTGTAAATTTATTTATTTGTACTAGTCGGAACCTTTAGATGTCACAAAACAAGGTTAAATTAATAAGAAAGAAGCGCTTATTTTGGTAAATTTTAGTACCTAATGTGAAGTATTTAGAGAACAAAATTATATAAAAAACCGAGATGAATTTGCCGTAGAGCAAAGTCAAAGGAATATTTAAAGCTCCGCCCAATTTTATTTGAAACGAATATAAAAGGGAATTTATTATATAGTTGATGGGTGAGAGTGAATGGGCTCGTTTAATCGTTACTAATGGTGCGTGCGCCGGGCTTCGCTGGTTGTTAGTGGTCAGACGTGTTTCGGTTTGTAACGGCGTCCTTTAAGAGTCTGCTCTCACTGAAAGTGTCGTTAGGCAGAATTGCTTCAAATCACTGGCGACACATTTTCAACACCATCTTCATCTAAGGTACGCCCGTTCTCGCTGATTTTTTAACAATGCGGGCAACTGACTGAAATAACTGTTTCCATTATAAAACAAATTGAACGGAAGTTGGTGCGTTGCAATGGAAAGCATTAAGCAGATTAATGTTCCAATGTGAACATGGCTACACTGATTTAGGATGCCTGCAGTCTGCTTAGTAAATTTGTTTTCCCTGATTGTTCTTTTCCCTTTTATAAATGATTCAGTTCGTTTAAATGTTGTTATTTATTTATTTTTTATTATAATCGATAAGTTGTAATCAGTATATTACAGTAGACCCAACTCCAATTTCCAACCTTGAATTATCCATTATTTAATATTGAAATTACCATAAAGCATCAACAGTATTTCGTCTTCTTTTCAATAACAAAAGAAAGAAAGAACTAAGGAAATCAAATACCTCGGCTTTTTTCACTTCTAGTACACCTTACAAGCCCATTGCGGAGACCATCGTGTGTACTGAGTGGAAGCAGAACTGTCCGGATGTCTTCCGGGCCATTTTTCCATCTGGTATGGTAGCTGTGAAACACACTCATCCTTCTTCCTATAATCTCTTCTTTAAATCTTACTTATCTTGCCGTCAATTTTATGTAGTCCAAGGTCCTCCATTAATCATAGCAACGCGTTCCCCATATCCTGGAATCCGTTCTACATTCCCCTTCATCTTGATACTATCAACTTCATACTCGCCGATGGTATGCACGCTCATAGATTTGTTTTATCCTTACTCTAGCCACACTTCCCCAGCATTGAACCATGGTATTGTGCTTGACTAAATCAGGTTGAAAACATTTATTGATTTATTTACATTCTTCATACAAAATATTACATATAATAAATAAACATAAGAATAAAATATAAATACAAGTATAATTAGTTCCATTAGAGTTCGTGGTCCGATTGACCAATTAACTTTTTTCAATTAATTAATCTTTATGTATGGTATTGGTTGAGATAAAAAAAGTCAGTGTCACGGGCGGGATTCGAACCCACGACCTTCGGTTAAATACGCCGCTGCTCTACCACTTGAGCTATCGTGACTGAACTGAAAAAAATGGCAAAAAGGAGGGAAAATTCGAAAGGAGAGTTGAGATGGGGAAGTTGTCCGAGTGGGTCGAAGTTACGATAGCTCAAGTAGTAGAGCAGCGGCGTATTTAGCCGAAGATCGTGGGTTCGAATCCCTCTCGTGATACTGACTTTTTATCTCAACCAATACCTTACATAACGATTAATTAATTGAAAAAGTATAATTAGTATTATGTTAATAATAATTTATAAAAATGCAAATAATTATTACTGATTACTTATCTTATGAAGCCAACTCTCATCAAGCAGAGCTTCAATAGAAGTTGGAGGTGCGAAGTTTATGCAATTTATTAGAGATATATGTAACATACGCTATGTAAATAAGAAAGTTGAAAAAAAAAATATATATTTAAATTTCAGATTAAATGAAATATATATAGTCTAAAGAAGGTCACAAATAAATATGGAAGAAATATTATTATTATTATTTATTATTATTACTGTACATTATTTTAAATAATTTATCAAAAAGCGACTGCAAGATATTAACAAATTAACTTATAACATTTAATAGCAAATTTTAATGCATCGATATAAGACTGTCTTGCATATAATTCAGTTTTAATTTTTGGTAGAATTACATTAGTATTGTTTGAAGAACGCGTATTATGTTCATGGTAATTACAATTATAGAGATTTCATTTGTACACATGAATACAGGAAGATAAGACTATTTTCAACAAATTTGATCCCAAAATATCTCTAAGTACTTCGAATCTATAAAACAATTTTCTAATCCTTACAGTGAGTTTATCAACATGAATTATAAATTTCATATTTCTGTCAAAATATACACCCAAATTAATTAAGGTTTTAAGTTGAAATGTTTGGTGGTTAGTGACCGTTAATCGATAATTATTCAGAAATCGTGAGATGCAGTCTGGTGTGATGTAGGTTTCAGAAAAACATTTTCTTTATCGTGCCAACGTTTCGATCTTTATTGAGATCATCTTCAGGGCCTGGGAATTACAAACATTTCCACATCCTACATGTATTTGTTAAATGTAAACAATGTTTGTAAATCCCAGGCCCTGAAGATGATCTCAATAAAGATCGAAACGTTGGCACGATAAATAAAATGTTTTTCTGAAACCTACGTCACACCAGACCGCATCTCACGATTTATGAATAATTTGTTTTAAGTTGAGATAAATTGTATGATATTAATTGGTCAAGCGGACCACGAAAAATAGTGAACTTAATGCACCCAAATATTTACATTGATCGACAAAATTAATGGTATAGCAAGAATCATTATATTTATTACAAGATTGAACAGAATGAAGTTTTTGTGTTTTCTTTTACCACTAGTAAAGGATACTAGAGAATATTTATAATTATGACAGTTAGAAAGTTACAATCTAGCCATTGTTTAATTAGAAAGATATTTTTTGAAACAATATTCATAACATTGTCAAAACACTCAGATTGAAAAAGGAATACCGTATCATCAGCAAAACAGCAAGGGATTCCATCAGACTTCAACGGAAAAATGTTATTTATATACAGTATAAAGAGTAATGGGCCTAACATCGTACCCTGACGGACTCCACAGCTAACATTTACAGATTTACTTAGTACATTATTGATTTTAACTGCATGACCCTACTATATGGTCATAAATCGAAAACTGACAAAAACACCTTCTTTCAGTATGCCTTAACAATATTCCCATGACAAACCACGTACGATTTTTAAAATTATACCTAGATAGAAGATAAAACTTCGACCTGCAGGCACTATACAGAGACAATTAAATGTTTACTGAGCTGCCATTCTACGAAAACGTTTCAGAACTAAAATAAGACTATAAGAGATGAGTCGCCGTGTCAACTATCTGTTGCGGCCACCGTCTTGCTGTTCTGTGTAATTTATTCTTACATAATTTGTAAAAACAATTCATTTTTATCCAAATCGCGTTCCACCCAGAAAATTTTCTCTGTAATAATATCTCGGGGGACCTTTGGCACATATCGGCCTTCTAATATTGGCGAAATTTGAACCATAAATCACTGGAGACCTTAATCCTTTCGGTTTTTAATTGGAATTAAAATTGTGGAATTCGCTGTAAATGTAATTAATGAGAATTCCATTGAAATTCTTCCTTTCCACGGCGTGGGGTGATATAAATGCAAATGCAAAGCTATGAGAGCCGGTCCCTGCTTTAAATCTGGCGAGTGATAACCGCTTATCTCGCCCCTCCGATAAAGTCGCAGCTGCGATCCGAGCCGGCAGTCCCACCTTTGGTCGGAGAAGGGTGGGTGAGGTGCAACTTGATAAAATGTGAAATGAGTGGCTTAAAACCACCTAGTTTCCCATCCAAAAAGTTAAGCCCTCGAAACGAAAAGCGTGTAAAATTTGCTGCACCTTAAATTGAGTATGAAATTTGTATTCAGGGTGGAAAACGTTGTATATATATTAAATAAAGGTGTTAATGAAATGTGTTAATTATACTACACACTAGCACGTGTTTTCTGCTAACGCTCAACGATTGACTGCTTTTTCGTAAACTGCTCTTACATTCTACTTGCTTATAATGGAAGTCTCCATAAGGAGTAAAAAAAGAAACATTACAACGAGAAAAGAAGGGCCACAAATATGGCCAAAACTGAATAAAAATGTATTTCAATCTAATAATTTCCTTTTGAACAGATAATTAGTAACTTTATCTTAGATATAGCTTACTAGTTAGAACTGTAGGATTTTTGGACATTTCTTTCCCGTATACTCGGTCGTCCTAAAAAGGACAATGAGGATCTTGGACGTCCGCACCTAGCCTATTCGGCCTGATCGACGTTTTGATTCTCAAGATGAGAACTGACGCACCTCCGCATACGACAGAAGGGTGTAACTGCCGCAGCGTTGGTGTAGAGGCTGCTCAGCCCCAAGGGCAAAGGTAACCGCTTGCCCATTCCGAGTGGTCGGGTCCGCATTAAGCATCGATGCACGCAAAGGCTACCTAAGCCGAAATACATCAGCCTGGTCTCCCGCGCACTCCCTAGATAGAGAAGGCCACTCTATCTCCCAGAGTAGTGGGGGTTCCGTAGCGTAGAAACTACCGGATCCGCTCCAGCTGCGGTTTTGTTTAAAGTGGAATTGCTAACCACCCCCTACTGCCTACGGTAAAAGCCTCCAATTGAGCTCAGCCTACACCTACTTGCAAAGCATACTCGAGTAGGAGCAACAGGTTTACTACCCGTTCCCATCCGCCACTACTCACGCATTCGAGGGACTTCTCAGCATAATCATAGCACCCTCAACGCTTATACGGTGCCGTCCGATCCACCGTATCCCGTGAGGCCGGGTGTATAACGATGGTCATGCGCAAGTTTCGTGCGAAGGTCATAGATAGAAGACAGCTTCTTCTCTAAGTACCCGCCAGAGGTCTCACCACGGCCAACTACGAGCCCATTCCCATTGTAATAGGGGGCTGAACCTTGGAACATTTCTGTTACGCCGTAGTACAGATGGTTATGCACCCTCCCCGTCTATGCAGACAGGATCTGGTACTCTAACCTCGTGTAACTCTGATAAGGCACCCGTTGCCCGAGGCCGACTCGTGTACAGCTTGTGCTTTAGAGAGATTGCCTCGCCCTCAGGCTACACCATTATTTTGCGTCCGGACACCCCCCTTGTAGACAAGAGTTGGGAGGGGACACAGGGAACAATGAAGGAACCTGGAGTGAGAGAGGGACGTCAATGAGGACACGAGGTACATCTTTCTTGAGCCCCGAGCCTTAACCACATTGTACCACTTGTCAGGATTTTTGGACACTAGAAATAAAATGTTCAATTCCCGGTTGATGCGACAAAGAAACGAAGTAAATGTCCTGTTACGATGATACTCAAATGTTTGCAGGCCGGCGTCCCACAAGGGAGCACACTTGGTCCTTTATACGATTTAGACTGTTGACTTTCCTATACATCTCAATACCAACCACCTACGTTGAAGATACCGGGATATTGTTTTCTTACCCAAATCCTATACAAGCAACCTCCAGCATCCTTCTTGACACCTTGGGCTTATAAAAAATTGGTACAATAACGTAGAGGAGAAGGCTGAATGAGCAAACATGATCGCAGTAATTTATTTAAATAACTTGCCACTAAGAAACATACACTAAACCCAGTGTACATTTACATTTAAAAAAACACTCTTGCGTTGAACTAAGTTCCATTAAAATCGGATACTTTGGGCTGTACCTAAGTACCGATTCTATCTTACGGGCCATCACAATTTGATATTGCCACACTGCAATTGGGATTGGTGATGTACATGCGGGGCGATAAAGCCCTAAGAAAAGGAGGGGCCGAGTATAGGCCGTGAATAAGTAAACATTGGAGAACAGAGGTGATCTGCTCGCTGGTGAAGATGCTACCATCCTTGTTGCCTGTAAAATAGTAATTAGAAAAAAATAAAACAAAAACGTTCCAGTCTCCGTGGGTAAGTCCCTTTTCTTAATCTAGGCTGCTTATGACTATTACTTTGTAAAGAAAATTTTTGTTTAAAAAAGGTTTAATTTCATTTTTGTATTTAAATGTCATTAATATCATTTATTAATATAAGGAATTTTTGTTTTGTTTCAAATTTGTCATTATTATAAATTGTTTAAGGTTCATTTATCTCATTTTCAAGTTGGTTGTTCACTCATAATAAATCGTTTAAAATAAATTCAATTCTATAAAATAATTCCGTTTTATCTGTTCTTTTATTTAATTATGTCATGTCTCGTTGGGATATGATACCTATACGTAAGTCCTCGCACAAGAACTTAAAAGACGACTTGTACAACGAAAGAAGACTTTTCAGACCTAAATTTGTTTTGACTAATACAAGAAGTTTTTGCGACCAATTTGGGCTTACGGGCTGGATCTGTGGGGTCCCGATAAGCCATTCAGTACCCAGCGCTTACAATCCTTCCAGTCAAAAATCTTCAGATAAGTTGTCAAATCTAACTCACTTCCCCACTATCCATAATGACCTCAAGGTTCCTTTTTCCAACCAACTAATCTGTCCCATTTCTCCAAGTTCCACACCAAGCTCTCGATCAGTCTATTGGTCTAGCCCTCACGATACATTCCAATCCAAGAACACGGCACTTCGCATTAAACCACGATGCCTCGAATCTTCCTCGCAAATATACTTAATTTTGAGTGCCAGCGTTGGGTAGTTTCTTAACATGTGTCCTCCGAGTACTATTGGGGACTTGGGCAGTTAATGTTGAGACTGGGAGACAGATCAAGAATTGATAACCTATCTATAAGCCTAATTAATTCCTTGATTACCTACCTATAACTTTTCTGAACGAGTTAGCCCATTTAGCATATAAAAATTTAATACGATACAATATTTGTGTAAATACCCAAAAACACTAATACACTTTAATGTTGCAGTACAGTCCAGATAACGCTTATATCTATTTATTTTTCACCTAAGAAAAATATTTATTGTTATAAAATGACAGTTACAATTTTACAAGTAAAGATAAATAACTCTTGCTGATATAGCATTTCCATTTTTTCTTCAATACATTTTTTTTTATCTTTGTCACAATTACTGAATTCGAGAATGACACGACTTGCTATTCTTTTTTCCTTTATTTATTTACACCTGCGCCAGTTGTGCACTTAAGTAAATTTGATAACATCTTAGAGCGTAAATCAAAACAAAATGAACTAAAAAAATATACATACAACAGAAAAAACCGAAAATACTTATTATTAGCCACTTGTATATATTATCACGAATTACTTTGAGTATCACTTAGGGAGTCGCAAGGCCAGTGACGCTTCAGCCGTCGGGGAAAATTATTTGGAATGGTGAGGATTAAAGGTTTCTGACATGAGGATTTATGATTGGATATTGTTTGTGAAACGTCTTGGAGCGCTTTTTCACTACTTCAAGGTCATATTGGATATTCAGGTCATTGTGAATGGTAAGATTGGATATATAAAAAGGAGCATTGACGATGGTTTGAAGGATTTTTGATTGTAGGGATTGGATACGTTGTAGGTTGGAACGTTTTGTCGAAGCCCAAAGTTCGATGCCGTATGTCCATAAAGATCTCAAAATATTATTCTAAATGAGTCGTTTGTTTTGTATAATCAGTTTTGATCGTTTGTCCAGCAATCCTTTAAGGAGTGTGGAGAGGCTGTTTAGTTCTTGGCTTAGGAGTCGTGTATGTGGGTTCTTTGTAAGTCGTATTGCTCAAGGTAGCGGACTACATTAGCTACTGGTAGGGGGGACTATTGCAGTATATGGAGCAGTGGTTATTGGTTTCCGAAGGGTGAAAGTAACATTTTTGTTTGCTTATTGTCACCTTCTACAGCTTGATGAACCACTGCCTAAGGGATGTGATATGGGTTTGCAGGCGTCTGGTTGAGATGACAGGATCTTTATGAGAACAATGGATGGCATCATTGGCATAGGTACTGAGGTTCGTTATAGGAAGAGTAGCGTAGTACATACCATGTTGAGGATGGGTCCTAAGATTAGGACTGCAACTGTGCGATAGCCGGCTAATATAGAGTAGCTACTGATGACTTGAAAGCATCTGTAAGATAGGTAGGATTTTGGAATCAGGTAGTTGATAAAAGTAATTACTATATAGTAGATACTATATTAAGCTTCCAGCGCAGCTTTATTGCCATGGCCGATAGACGGGTTGCTTCACAAAAAGGAATTCTCCGGAGCAGCACTCCTTTTACTCAAGAGCGGTAGCGATGGCACTGTTGATCAGTGGAATGAGATTGTCAGAACCCATCTGGTGATCAGGGATAAGACTGTAACGAAGGACAGGGAGAATGAGTTTAATTAGGAATTTTTCTAGGATTGTGCCCATTATAGCAGACTAATTGGACAGAAGAATGTAACGTTTTTTAGGCTTTAGCATCATTCGGTTGAGGGGAAAATTCCATCAGGATTGGAAGTTCTAAGGACAGAATTGGAAAGGTAGATAAGGAAAACTGCAGCTTATGTAAGTAAATGTCGAAGGATTTTTGCGGTTTCTTTAAGCTTTATGATTTCTGGTTTATATTGTGGAATACTTCATTAAGTGTGAATGATTTCGGTTTCTATTCTTAATTTGGGAAAACGAAAAAAGTTTCACAAAAAAATCAAAACATAAAAGTTTGAAAAATGTACATTACAATAATCATAAACATTTTGAAGAAGTGGAATAGCTCAATCGAACAGGGAAATTCAACCTGATTGTTGATAAGAAAATGGGGAATACAATTTCATTCTAATGCAAACGGTGTAATTTCCTTAAAAGTATCTTCAAGCCAATAAATTACTCATGACTTGATACAATTTTCAGCTATTTCCTCCCTAACCTTTCTATTCGTCCAGGCAATAAAAATAGTTTAACGAAGTGAATAAAATCAGTGCATACAAATGGAAATGATTACGGAGTTTCTCACCGCCTTCTTTGGTATCTCAGCCGTGAAAGAGATAATTGACAATCTTTCTGTCAATTCGCGTTCCTCGGTGATATTTTTTATTCTTTACTAGCTAATTTGTAGAAAAATTAATATACGTTCAAAATGGTAAGAAATACGATAATAGTAATCCGCCTCAGATAATTTCGTGTCTTTTGTGACCCTGATGGCAATAACTTTCGCCATGACCTTATATGTCACATTCAATAATGAGATTTCCTTGTAATTTCTCCCCCTTCTTGTGTAAGGGGAGTATTATTGCTGCCCTCCATTCCGCTGGCATAACTTCATTTCTCCAGATTTCCAGCAGCAACTCGGGCCGAAAATGCCTCCTTCAAATTTCATGCCTATAATCCCCTTGTTAATACAAGTTACAGAACGTTGTATTATTAATTTTCAAAAGTGTTACAATACGGATTCAAGCTGGATTTTTATAGGCCCACGACAGGGGTAAACAAATTTCCTGCAAATAATACCCGCACCTGCTCGCCAACGCAAAATATATCTTTTCGTTCCGTGCCAGATGGACTATCAATCATGACTTTGCTCTTAACGGCCGGATACATTTCACGTTTTTGTCCGCTGTTTTTATATAAACTGATTTCCTATCTTCACAAAGGAAATTAGGCGAAAGCGTTACGCATTTGAAAGTGATCATCCCGATTACAGTTGTGATCTTACCAAACTGTAACGTGTGTCAGATGTTTAAAAAGCATGAAACCGCTGTAATTTATTTTTCGAGCACGTTCA
Organism: Cimex lectularius; assembly: GCF_000648675.2. Taxonomy (NCBI): domain Eukaryota; kingdom Metazoa; phylum Arthropoda; class Insecta; order Hemiptera; family Cimicidae; genus Cimex; species Cimex lectularius. The sequence goes on along the minus strand of NW_019392970.1, from coordinate 152,196 downwards.
GTCTGTGGAACGTCATGGAAAACATGTTCCCATTCTCGGATAATAAAGCGTTCGGAAAAGCTCTTTATTCAAATTAGACGGAATTGTTTTTCGGCAGTAAAACAGATTTTTATCGGGATCTGTGTAAAAAGAAAATCGTAAACTGTACAAATTTCGATTTGCTAATCGAACGGAACGGCCCCCAGTTTGTTGTTACCGCCTGTTTTACGTATTTATCCAATTTGGGAGAAGGGGCAAATGATATGTCGCGAGTTGCCGTCGATATTGAAAAGCGAATTATACACCAATCGGATTAACGTTGAGAAGGAGTGAAAAGCACCCAGCGTCAAAACAAACAGTAAATATTCTTTACGACAATTGGTAACACAGTTGGAGCAACATGTCGTCCCCTTCTTCCTGGCCATTGCCTAAAATACACGTACATCAAGCAAATTTTGTCTGGCTCTCATAAACTTGTTTCCAATTTATAAACATTAAAAATATTCACATATTCAGTTTCGTTCAGTTTTCGACCTATTTTAAGGTCATCATCAGGGCAAAATAATCTTAAAAATGTGTACAGATTGACATATTAGTTGACATATAAGTGACATATATTAATGACATATTGATTGACATATTTAAGTTGTTTTTGTTTTTTTTAACAAAACTGACATTGCCAAGGCTGTAACCCACCGTGGTCGAAAGCTTGGCAGTAACAACTGATTGTTTCTTCAAGAGCATGCCTTGATCCAATAAGTACGTGAATATTCAAGAACCCAGTCGCTGACCTTGGTTAACTGTTTGTTAGCCCAACATCGGTTGACGTTTGCAGACGCTTATCTGCAGTTGATCTAGAACGATGACCCAGCCTCAAAATATTTAACATTGTTTTGGAATATAAAAACAAATATCAAGGTTTGTTATTATCTTGAAATTTCATTGTGGGAATGTTGGTCATTATTTTGATGTAATAACTTCAATTGTGTTGTACGAATTGTTAAAAATTGGTGAACTTTTTATCCGTTTAGTCGATCTACTAGAATTCATTATCATGTAGTCGTTATCGGGATTTTTCGTTAAATTTAATTGTAATTTTGTATTAGTTTTGTGTGAGAGCAATGTGTTTTATGTGGAAGCTAGGTGCCCACGTTCTTGTTTTTCTGAAGATAAAAGGTGTCTACGTTTCTCCGTTCCTACATGTAACTAAATATTTTCTTCATTTCTCCGGTTTTGACTCTCTTTATTCACCTGTCACATGGTCTCTCTCTATACAAATCTATCTATCTTTATCTCCTACCTCTCTCTATGTGTATTTTTGTGCGAAAGTTAGTTGTTTTATACTTTTGCAACGGGTTACAGATTTTGTCAATGGGGGAATTAGTTGAAATTTCCATATTTTTTTCTGTGATTGAAATAATTACGTATGTCAATATGATCATGGTTAATTATTAGTCTTTATTTACATGGAGTTATATGACCAACCCTTAAGTGATTAGTTATTGTGATATCGGTCTTTAAAATGATATACCGCAAAAAAGAAATTAAATTGTTTTTCCAAAGTTTTAGTCGGTTTATAAATTATTTATTGAACTGTTCAACAGTTTGATTGTCCCGATGTTCGGTCAGATGCGCTTCGGCATTTCGCCCTATTCAGTGAGGATATCTTAGTTATGACATAAGTTATGTTTGTATGATTAACCGAAAATCCGGAAATCATTTATATGTTATTTTAATCAAAAATGCTTTATTGTAGATAAAATTTATATTTCTTTTTTACAGGTAGGATGGATTGAAGAGATGTTGACATTGGGTAAGCGATTTAATAGTTTATCTTAGGAAATCCCGTTTTATCCCTTTTGTTAGGACTTGTCTTTTCGAAGGGGTTGACAAAGGTTAAGACATGTTTCCGGCAAAGGGAAATCTTGTTTTCCCACACTGCCGGCATTGTTTGCTCGTCCATCGGGCAAATACTCGCATCCGTCTAATCTCCGGGGCTAAACAAGTCTCAGCATACGCCCTAAACCAACAGGCGGCGTCGCGTTAAATATGGTGAAAATCCGCTCTCGTTCCTTTAAAGGGAAAAACTCCATTCGACAAATCGAGGATATTATCCCGGTAAAACATCTGTCCCCATCCTTGTTCAAAGATACCACTTCGGCTAACTTTCTATTATCGTATCACTTATCTAAAGCCGGTGTTTATTGGGTGAATGCGTGAAATTATTTTTAAAAAATCTGTTTTATCTGTCTCTTGCATATCAAACGACGAACCCTTTCTTAATTACAACATGCCCATGACACTTTCCAAGTCTCGGACTAAAAATGTTTTTTTTATACTTTAGTAAACTTAAATCCTTTTTGAAACATTTGGTTACAAACATAATTTTTAAAAAAACTATCACAGGAAGTATCCAAACACGGCTCTCACCATATCTGATTTTTTTTTAAAAGGTTTGGAATCTATAGTCACATAAACACGGTTTATTCAAAAACATAATGATAAATAAAAAATAACTACCCAAAAAATCGATACCCGACACAATCGAGCATTAAAAATTTCATTAAATTTGGTCAAGGGGTTACAAAGGTAAAAATACATAAATAGCCACTTTTTACGTATTAGGTCTAGAGGTATCCTTGATGAACGGTTATCACTACCTCAAGACTCCATACCCCCTTTAAAATTAAAATATTTACGCTTGCTTAAAATAAATTCTTACGTCATGATTATGTTTTAGGTTTTTGCTTATTAAAGCAAAATAGAAAGTGGTCCGCATGGCATAGTTTTTTAGTTCTTAACTAATAGGTTTTTTATATAATTATTATTTTATTAATATTTACAAAAGGCAATAATAGCAAAAATAAATATTCCATAAATTAAGAATACTTAAGCCAAAATAGAAGGCGTAGTATTTTTTTTTAACACAAGGATAAGAAAACTAAGATCATAAATACAAGACTTAAATGAATATTTTTGTCTTTATTATTATTGAAAACTCTTTTTTAAGTAAAGTGAAATGGGTTCATTATAAAATTAAAAGTGACGCCGGTTTACTGGATATGACATCGAATGAGCTATTGATCGATTGATATGGCAAGTTGATCACAGTCATCTCCGGTCCGGTTGTTCTCGCTGTTGTTTTCTAATCAGGCGCGTTTCTGCATAACGCAGAAATTCCCCTCCAGGAGTCTGGTGTAGATTGATTTCTATTATATGTAATTTAGTATTTGATTTGTATTAATTGAAAATAACTTTCGCATTGATTCTGTTTCCTTGTAAATTTGGGATCTAGACTGGTTTGTGTGGAGGCATTAGTTTTATCACTAAAACGGAATTGAATTGCAGTGTGGTGTATTAATAGTTAATGAAAACTTCTTGTTTTTTCGAGTTTTAATATTTGTCTTCAATCAACGTCGGAACAATTGTAGCGTTAAATGCAAAAGGTCTACCTGTCGTCTGTTGCGCAAAAAGGCTCCTCTGCTTTTAGCGTCTTTCAAATCCTGATTTCTAAATCTCTACCGTATGCGCATTCAATGCGTCAGACGAAATGTGTTTGGAGGGACAACAGAGAAGGGATGACGAAATTCCTTGACTGTTTATCACTCTTGGTTTTCGATTGTTGTAAAGTTTAAAAGGACAATTTAATTTTTTTAACTCAACCACCACTCTTAAATTTTGCGATTTTCTGTGTAAATTTGTTTTTAAACAATGTCAAAATTTCTTTGTGTTAGCTATGTAATAACATGCAGATATGTGTCAATAGATTTTTTTTGCAATTGCGTTACCTAAGAGCCGTGTCACCTTGCGGTGATAACAACCCGCAGCGCTCCCATTTTTATGTTTATTTTCATCTTCTCCTGTCCAATTTTACTTTTTAACCTCCTTAAATAAATATTTCTTACGTCCAACATCCATTGCATTAAGCGTATTGAATGGCTATCAGTCCAAATCCTGTGATAAAAAAACATAATGAATCGTTTTCAATTTTTAAAATTATTATGAAGACTAGAGCAAGTTTTCGGCCTTTATAAAACCATCCTCAGGGCAGTATTACCAGGCGAATATGATGACTGGATTATCGACTAGTGGTATATAGTGTAAAATGTGATTCCGGGGTAGCGTCAGAGAAAAAGAACAATCTTTAGTCACTTGGCAACCTTCGGTCTTTATAAGGCCATCCTCAGAGGAGAATAATTTCAGTCATATTTGTAATTTAATATAATGCTAGGGATTACCTGTGAAACATTGAAATTTACTGAGGACATATATTCCAATCGTTCTTTATTGTATATAAGTTCCAGTATGTTTAAAAATCATGATTGAGTGCTAAACAATTTTCGGGGTTCCGTAATGTTTCAGTAGCCGAAAATTAAAAAAAAAAAAAAAAAAAAAAAAAAAAAAATGCACACCGTGAAGGTGCTCGGAGTGAGCACAAGAAAACTGAAAAACAAGAAAAGTGGAATTTCACCAATCAAGTGTTCGTGGTTCGGGTATGAACTTTTATTATTGGATTGTCAGGAAAATAACGCAGGTTTTCATGCATTCTTTCAAAATTACCACTCTATATAATAAACAGTTTACGTTGGATTGTTCTTTTTTATGAATGTCGACACTTTATAATCCTCTTACAAAGAAAAATGTTTATTGATCTCTGTAGTATTTCGTTACTTGGGAAGAATTCAGTCTTTACTAAGATGTCAACGTGTGTGTTTAGCGTAATTTCGTTTTATAAGTTGAAACTTGGTCAAGACGGTGCCCAAACGGCCAGAAACATCAATGAAATCTGAGGCCATGGCAGTGTGAGTAAGAGCACCGTTCAGGATGGGTTAAAAATTTCGAGAGGGAGATTTTAGCCATGAAGGCAAAGAAAATCGTGGAAGGATTTCTTTCCTAGATGATGATGTTCTGCGAGCTTTGGTCGAAGAAAATCCCAGAACAACCGTTCGAGAACTTGTAGAAAATCTTTCAGTTAGCAAGTTAACAAATCGGTCGTCGCTGAAGGCTTAAGGTAGTTGGAAAGGCGAAAACCTCGAAGTCCCTTAAACCACCGAGCATTAAACGACCGCCAAAAAAAGCCATCGTTATGAAGTTTACGCAACACGTTTGCCGAAACAGAAACGACGCTTTCCGTATACTTGTTTCCGTTACTTGTGATGAAATTCTCTACGATAACAGCGGACGTTCTGGGCAGTGGCTCAACGCTTTGGTAGTCTTCGTTTGTGCTGATTTACCACAGCTTCTTGGATTCTGGCGAAACAATCAATGCCGAAATGTATTGCTCTCAAGTTCAAGCAATGCACTAAAAATTGGCATTAATGAAGCCATCTTTGGTCAATCGGAAATGGCCGATTCTGTTATACGACAACCCTCGGCTCCATGTCTCATGTGGACAACACGAAAACTGTTCGATCTTCCTTATGAGGTTCTGTTTCACCCTCCCTCTTGCCTCTATTCGGGTTAATAAATAGCAATTTCTTCAAAGGAAAGTGAAGCATCTCCAATGACTCTGTATAATAATTTGTTTGCCGATTTCACAACAGCCTATGGGAATAACCCACTGAAACGTGGAGCCGAGGGACGGTTGAACTTCCATAAGATGGCTTTTTGGGGGTTATAAAATCACGTCATTACATATAAGTTACATCTCTAAGTTTTTTCATAAAATCAGACTTTTTTTACAATAAAATATCAATAACATACGTCGAGGGCACTCTCGACACGACACGCAAGAATGGCACAATTACTCAGAGACAAACACTTTGAGCCCTGAAGATGATCTCAATAAAGATCGAAACGTTGGCACGATAAAGAAAATATTTTTCTGAAACCTACATCACACCAGACTGCATCTCACGATTTCTAAATAAACATAAATACGTTTCTAAACAAGTCTTGTACTTATGCTGGAAGTGAATAAAATTGTTGTCCTCCAAAAACAAATTTCCACTTGCATTTTGCGAACCAACCCTTTCGAGACGCGCGGATAGCGCTCGATAAAGCCCTTAATGATCTCGGGCAGCGCTTAACGCGCCTGGGTATGGGCTGTCGCCACATATAGCGAACCTTTATCACGATAGGTATGCATTGATAGCATCTTCCTTAAATTTGATTCTGTGTCAATTCATCTGTGGTCAATTCCTTGTAACCGGCAAAATTCCGAAACCATGAGACCAATTTTATGAAATTTTCAGATAGTGCGGGTTTGTTACTAGATAGTCCTCTATAAATTTCATCCCATTCGGATCACCGATATCGCCTGCGTATGTACAAACGTAAAATCGCTTACACAACTTTATCTTCTAAACCATTTGTCAGATTCATATGAAATTTTCAGGGATTATGTGGGTTGCTGTCTAGAAGATCCCATATGAATTTTATTCCGAACGGTTTAACATAGTCGCATGAGCATGCACTTCTTTCTTTTTTCGTTTTTCATATTTTAAACTGGTTTTCCTGGTGTGGGTCAAACCGTGTCGGTTGATTATTAAATGGTTATCTTCTCTTTCCAGAGAATTTTGTTTTCTCTAAACACTACTGTATTTATTCCCATTATGTTTAGTGGTCTATTTGACTAAATTACTTCTTTAAATTTTTTTTTTTTATGTAAGGTGTTGATTGAGATGAACCCACCTCGTGACACTAACTTTTTTATCTTAACCAAGACCTTACATAAAAAGAATAATTAACTATATTTATTATTTTTCATATTTTTATCATATTATATGGCAATACCAAATTAAGTTGTTTTTTTCCTGGTATGATATATTTCTGATTTTCCTGGTGTGGGTCAAACTGTTTTGCTTGAATATTAATCAGAATCGACTTGGGGAAGAGAAGTAAAGAACATGGTTAAAACGTTTGAGTTTTGGTTTTCCTCTCTTCACGCCAGTTCTGATTTATTAATTAGCCTATTCCCCTTTCCTTTGTCCTGGCTGTTGATTAGGGCGTTGCCACTTAGCATAGGAGTAGCTGGGGGAATCAGTAGGCTCATTTCTTATTACATCGGTTTAATAACGTGTAACCGCAAGATCAACAGTCGACGGTCTCGCCGGAGGCTTTTATCCTTGGCTCGGAAGTAATTAATCCGGAAAGACTAACGACAAGCTTTTGGAATCCTTTCTCAATGGACTTGACCTGCATGAATATGAGATTAATCACTGCGTTTGCCCATTGGTAAGCGCCGCTTCGCAAATAACCGACCTCTCAAGGAAACCTCCGTTAAATATATTCCTAAGACTTCCATCGGCTAGGATGTCGCGCACAAAAGGTACGACAACACAAAGAAAAGAAGATTAATAACACCAGATCTTTTAATTCAGGAACGGGGCAGTTACGTGGATTTTAAGATTAAACTATTAAAATTTAAAAAACACACTGATGAATACAATTTACCGTACCACTCAATTTATGTAGTTTAAAATTAAATCCGTTATCTTTCTACATTAGTTACAGCTAATAAGGAGCTGTAAGTCAAAATAAACAGTACATAGTGCTTTGTTTACTTCCTTTATTTACTTTTGTATTGATTAATCCTATTTGCACAAAAAGTAGCATTATGCATTTTCATTCTGCTATGCCTAAAGATTGCTTTCAGTTAATCTTTTTCCTTCGCGGTTTCATTTGATATCATTATTATACTTAAACCGTTTTCAATGGCTGCAGTAGGGCCTTAAAGTGAGTATGACAGTGTCAGGGTCATAATATTATTAGAGGAAGGATTCAGCCAGCGCAAAGTCGCCAGGAAACTGCCAAAGCCAATGAAAATCATTCTACAATAGGAAGGGTACTTCGGAGCTTCATAGAAAGAGGGCTTCACACTAGAAGGCCAGAAGAGGGTCCCCCTAGGTTTACAGACGAGAGAGATTGATTCATCCGTCATCAGGCTTTACGAAACAGCACCATTACGGAAAGTGAGATAAGAAATCTGATGACAAATTCGAAATGTTTCCATTTCCCCCAGGACTGTAAGAAGAACTATTAAATTCTTCTAAAAAAAAGTAAATAAAATAGGAAGGGTTAGGGCCCATCACCGAGTTCGTTGGCCTCCTTGTTACCACAACTCAGAAAATGGCCAGGCTTCCTTTCGCACGGGAACATGTGAATTCGACACTGGCAAGAATGGGGACGAGATCTCTGTACAAATGAGGTGAGAGTTGGCTTCAAGCCTTCAGATAGGCGTAATTTCATATGAAGGGCTTAGGAGAAAGGTAAGCGTATGCTGTATAGTTCCTCATTTACCATTCCACGGTGAGTCTTTGATGTTCTGAGGTGTCATTTGGGTGCCCGCACCGAAATGGTTGTTGTGCAAGGAAGATCTCTCTCAAAGTGGTACTTACAAGACATAATCGATGAACATGTAGTGTCATTTGCCCCCGGTGAGGGATTCATCCTAATGTAGGATAATGCACTTATTGTGGATGAGTACCTGAATGAGATTGGAATTGAGTGTTTGGTGTGGCGAGGTCTAAGTCCAAATATGAACCCATTCGAACACACTTGGGACCAATTTAAGCGACGAGTACGATGGTGAAACCCTTGTCCTAACACCCTAGAGGAATTGGAAACGGCTGTTCTTGATGAATGGTGTTATGACCCAACACCAGAGGTCCCTTTTCTCTCTAAAAGGGAGAAAGGAATAGTCCAATCAAAACCAAAGTAACGAATTTCACCAAATAATAAGAACATATATTTTATAAAAGGAAAATAAAACTTAATGATATTTGTTTGGGCGTTCCCCTGATCTGTCCTTTCGCATCAACGTCTAGCACACACCTGCTTATCTTAGACCCGCAATCCTCTCCAGTTCGGCCCTTGTGACGTCGGCCGGGAGGGGCCTCAGGCCTCCGACGGCATTTTGATCCATGATTATTTTGACCAGGTCACTCGCCAATGCGTGTCGTCCAAGAGGTGACACTACCCCCCTCCCGAAACCCAAACTCTCCCGAGTTTTTTTTTTGGGCTTCGTCGGGTACATGTCAGAGAGGCTTGTGTTAATGTGGTTACTATTTTTAATGGAGAACACAAAGTTCCGGTGCTGTCACAGGACCGAACTGAAAAGGGCTATCAATTGCTGAAAGTTC
>NW_019392970.1:0-143041 GCF_000648675.2 Cimex lectularius | reverse complement strand
TGACCCAACACCAGAGGTCCCTTTTCTCTCTAAAAGGGAGAAAGGAATAGTCAAATCAAAACCAAAGTAACGAATTTCACCAAATAATAAGAACATATATTTTATAAAAGGAAAATAAAACTTAATGATATTTGTTTGGGCGTTCCCCTGATCTGTCCTTTCGCATCAACGTCTAGCACACACCTGCTTATCTTAGACCCGCAATCCTCTCCAGTTCGGCCCTTGTGACGTCGGCCGGGAGGGGCCTCAGGCCTCCGACGGCATTTTGATCCATGATTATTTTGACCAGGTCACTCGCCAATGCGTGTCGTCCAAGAGGTGACACTGGGAAAGAATTCCTCAGGATTTTATCAGAAATCTTTCCCAAGGAATCCTTTGCATTCCCTTTACCGGACGTGATTCGAGCCAGAGTTGTTAATACTCTGTGTTAAAGGGGACAAATTGTACTAAACATTTTCCTTTTAAATGTGTTATTTTTTGCCAAACCTGTTTTTGGTATGAAAAATATGAATAAACCTAAGGAAATGAAAAAGTGGCAATCTAGATGAATAAACCAAATACCCTCGGAAGCGACCTTTATCAACCATTATGTCGCGAAAAATATCTGAATATTTTTTTTTTTTTTTCATTTTGAAAAAATGCTTTTCTCTTAAGCTTTCTGCTGCATGTTGCCATACGATGAAAAGCTATAGAAAACAACAAAGTTCAAAGTGATATTCGTCTGTTTGTACTTACTCGAATTGCAGGTGAATCCTCTTGGGATTTTCTTTTGTCGCCTGTTGCGTTGTCACAGAGCACGCTATAAATCGTTTTCCCGTCGGAGTTTAATTCTAGAAGAAAAACTGCTCCATTCTTTAGTCATTTCTAATTATATAATGTTCTCGACAAATACTGAAGATAAATGGATTCGTATTTTTTTTTCCACGGCTGGAAAGAAGTGAAAGATATCCGATAGAAACTAATAAAATCATGTAGGTAGCAAAAAAACGGTACTTTTTTAAGTTTAATTAAAGACACATAATTTTTGTCCAAACGTGAAGATATCTAATTGTAGCGAATGTCGTAATTTGATTATTGAAATGCTAATTATTTCCAGTAAATGAACTCTACTAATTGGCATGAGTTGTTGTCTGGTAGTTCTACTGCTGCCAGTAACTTCCAGGGATTAGTTTCTAGAGTTCCTGCTACTACCGTTAATTATCTATCAGAGAAGGGTTCTGGTAGTTGTACTGCTAGCCCTAATTATCAGGAAGGCATATCTAATAGTTTTATGGTGTTACTAAAGTCAGGAAAAGGAGTCTAGTCTTCCAACTGCTGTCATTGATAGGTGCCTAGTCTGCCTATTACTGCTACTAATTGTTAATGAGAGGTGTCTGGTAGTTCTACTGCTGCCTCTAATATCATAAAAACGTGTCTGGTCTTCCTATGGTGGCCATTAATTATCGTGGTGGAGTGCCCGGTTTTCAACTGCTGCCACTAATTATCATTGATTACTGACACTAATATCAATGAGAGGTATCTGGTATTCGTACTGAAGCTATTAATTTTGTGGTATTTGTTTCTATTATTACAGTATTACTACAGCTGCCATTACTAAACCGGGATCGATGTATGATGAATCCAATGCTACCAATTTCTAGGGATGTTATTTGATTCCACCGCCGCCACCAATTTGTAGCGGTTGAGTATTCCCACTATGGTTACTAATTTTTATGGATTGATTTCTTATATTCCCACTGCTGCCTTGGGATCTTACGATCGCTGTTTATTTGCAGGGGTTGAAAGGCTGCTGTTCAACTACATCCACATATTTACAAGGCTTGATGTCGTATGATTCCTCAATTAGTGACATCATGCAAACAAGTAGGCCAAATTGATATCTATTCCCACTGTTGCTACCGATCTGCAGAAATGAAGTCTCACAGCTTCTTCCAGTTGGCATAAATTTATGTCTTTTGGTCGATGCCAACCATCCGTAGAGATTGACGCCTTGTATTTTCACTACTGCTATCATTTTGCAGGAATTCAGGTATTGTGATCCGACGATCGCTACTTTATTTGAATGGGTTGATATTATGTGAATCCACCTCTGTCATCATGTTGTTGGGATTCATATTTCTACGATTGCTAATAATTTTTAGAGAATCACGTTATATGATTCCACTATTGCTACCAATTTATGGGAATCGATATCATGTGATCTCAAAACCAGAAACATCCCAATTCTAAGTTCTTTTCCCCGAAGGAATAATTAATTTCATATTTACTGTATAAATTTTCATATATTACAATAGTGCAATTAGATAAGAGAGTAAAATTATTAAAACTATTTCAGTAGTTCTTTTAAATGTTTTTTTTTTTTTTTTTTTTTTTGCTTTACAAGTGTACATTAGCTTAATCTGTAAAAAATCTTAACGGCATTAAATGTTTATATGAAAATTGGCTCCTATGAAATTATTTTACCTTGACTTTTGGTACATCTTTATGATCAGTCGACTTAATAAGTTACATTGAAATTCACACTCTCACAATCTGTTCTCGTATTTGTTTTAATGAGGTATTTCAACACTATGTGGGCGCAGTCACAATCGTTTTCCTGAAAGGATAAGTGTCGTGTTTTTCTCACCTGTAAAGAAAGCCTTCCAACTTGGGCACGTTTTACAAGATTTATTGGGTGACAAAAAGACAACCTGGGTGGATATATGCCATATGACGAGCAATGGATTTCGGCGGCTTTTCGACTCATCTCTCTTTTCTTCGTCTCATCCGCCAACGATAAACTAATGACTTCTTGCATAATACCCCCTCGTTCACTTAATATCGAAAGGTAATTGTGTCAGGAGAACAGAGAAAATCGACCCTTTTATCTACAACTAACTCACATCTAAATGTAGCCTAGTACTTTTCAAATAAGGGAGAAAAGGTAATAGTTTGCTTGAAAGATTCAGAATATTCGGTTAAATCAGGGTATAATAGATATAATAATTTATTTAGAAATCGTGAGATGCGGTCTGGTGTGATGTAAGTTTCAAAAAAACATTTTCTTTATCGCGCCAACGTTTCGATCTTTATTGAGATCATCTTCAGGGCCTGGGATTTACAAACATTGTTTACATATAACAATTACATTTTGGATGTGGAAAAGTGAATTTATACAATGCAAAATATATTTTTTATTAAAAAAAATCAAAGTATTTCTACTCACTCAAAGTGTTTGTCTTTTGTGTAATTGTGCCATTCTTGCGTGTCGTGTCGAGAGTGCCAGTGAGATTTTGCTATTTTGTGTTTATATACGTTGGATTTTGAAGGGGTGGGTATAGAATGTCGGTATAGAAAAGACATTTTTGTATAAGGCGTCGGCTTCTTTGAGGTGAAAGGAGCCGACGAAGGGAAAAAATGTGTTGTTATTACACACAGAACGAAACAAACATAAACGTAATTTCTTAGAAATGGTTTATATCAACAGAGATAAACACAGCACCAATTACAGAACAGATACATGTAAACTCAGTCGCAGCTACGCCAATATCATTAATCAAATTCAATACAGATAACTTAACCGACATCCTTCCCTACCCATTTAAAATTCAACGTATATAAACACAAAATCTCACTGGCACTCTCGACACGGCACGCAAGAATGGCACAATTACACAGAAGCCAAACACTTTGAGTGAATAGAAATACTTTGATTGAATATATAAAAAATATATTTTGCATTGTATAAATTCACTTTTCCACATCCAAAATGTAATTGTTATATGTAAACAATGTTTGTAAATCCCAGGCCCTGAAGATGATTTCAATAAAGACCGAAACGTTGGCACGATAAAGAAAACGTTTTTCTGAACCTACATCACACCAGACCGCATCTCACGATTTATAAATAAATATCGATTAACGGTCACTAATCACCACACAGATATAATAATCTTCCACATATTACATTTACAGTTCTTGCAATTGATTTTATGCGATGACCTTTTGGTATGTCAAAAGAACCAACAGTTACAGCTTTTCTCTAAATTAAACCGATTGATTTCTTGCCATCGGAAAAAATCCTTTTTGGCCAGTAATTACCTTTGTCCGGATTTACAATGGTTGACAAATGCTGGCGTTGTTGAGAGCGGGGTCCGCCAAAAGCAGGTAGAAAGTTCACTTCCAAACCTCTTTTGTCTTTTTTCATTTTACTACGCACTTCAAAGCCTTTACGGGTAAATCTCAATGAGATCGACTCTCATTACGAGTCACAAACACGTACATACCCTGTCAGCGCGTAATTTTCAAAAGACGATTTTTTTTTCTAAATGAACCACGTTAGGTGCAGCAAAATGTGCTAATCATCATAAATCAGTTAATTTTGTAAAATTTGATGTTTTGTAGGAACTAACATAACACTCGACTCTAGCAGTTTTGGGTTTGTTAAGCAGTAAACGGATTGAAACTTTTAAGTAAATAGCTAGCAACTCTTCTTTTTTACTTACTTTTGCCTTGAAAAAATAAGATAATCATTATTTATCAACATTCATGAACAAGGACTCAAAAAATTAATCAAAACCCGTGATCTTCGTCAGGTGTTTTGACTTCCCTAAATACCAGGGAATAGTTAAAATGGAGTTGATTTTAACTTTTAATCTAAGTCTCACCAGATATTTTTATTGCAAGATTTAAAACTTAGTAAACAGATTAGCAGGACTTAAGGACTTGACGGCAAACATGAAAGAGCCGTTACAATATTTCCCTTCATACTTTACCATTAAATCTGCCTGATAAAAGAGAATGTTCTGTGCATTTTGTTAATAAAATTCAATATATATTAAAAAAAAGGCATAAAAAATATATGCTATCAGCATAAAAATCGACAGGACAACCTGGAATGAAACATAGAAAACTACCTAAGTCTGCGTTGGATGAAGGAAGGATTTTTCAGTAGGATCCTCTCCTTTCATATACAATGGCTTGGACAGAAAGAAAGGATAAAATGAGAAAGATACGACGCTTTATAGGCGCATAATAAATTTTTGACAAAGGTACGACTATTACATTACAAAAAAGAATTTTGTCAAGACTACCCTGGGTGGGTGTTCCTTTTCCCAAAGTACATGATTATTTAACTGAGACAAATATTATGTTATAAAAACGTTTTTTATATGTTAAAATATGCAAAATAACATCCCTGTTGTTTTCAAATAAAACTTGTCCGTTTATTTAAAGGAGACCAGATCAGGTATTTTTGAGTCTGAGTTTTTCTACTCATGTTGTTTTCAATCTCTTTTCAAAGAATTTTTTCCTATGCTTTTTAGGTCTTGGAGCACCGTCGATCGATTTGTATATTCAATTGAAGTTTTCGGTTGTGTTTTAATTTAATTTCAAAACCACCGGCATAAACTGTTCATATAACTTCGGAGTTGAAATACCCTCGTTTAAAAATATAAAAAAATATTTTAAAAAAAGGTAAGAACAACACTTTTGTTGTTAACACAATTTTATCACAGATTGTCACTAATTTAAATCCAAGACCGTAAAATTCAAAAATAAATCCAGGTCATCTCCACATGTCTATAAAATATCGTTCTTTCCTTTGGTGGCCATTCATCTCCGCTGAGGAGGACTTTCAGAATGAGTCGCTCTACGGTGTTTTGCATCCTAGATAAGGTGGTTAAAGTCTGGGGCTCAACTCCCCTGTTACAGAGGTCTTGGTCAATAATGTGGACCTCTTTTATCCATGCACAGCTTTCCCTGTGTTCTGTAAATGCCACCGTTGATCTACATGTGTTATCCTTAACTGCATCTTTGAACCCAGTGTGTGGAAAAAGTTTCCCACTTCCTGTCGTCCAAGGGGCTCTCATTTTCATATTCTGGGTACGTGTGATCCTTTATAGATGTTTTTATTAAGTACAGCTTCTCAGCCTCCCACACCTTCAAGTCATTTGGGATGATCCCCGCAAGAAGCACCGCCGCTTGGTAGTTGGTCTTGTATTCTTTGATGATTTTTAGTATTACCAGACACTGAACACTTCTAATTTTTTCAGTTGTTTTGTATATTTAAAGCTCTAGACCAGACAGGCGCCGCGTAAGTCATGATTGGTACTATTTTCGACAAACTTGTCGCCTTTCACCAATCCTACGACAATGGAAAAGCCGTATCGGCCGCTCCTTGGCCTCAAGCCAGTTAAAATTGAGATTTAATTTTCACTCGGCGTTCATAAATTAATACTGTGCTTTTCTGAACACGGATTATTAATTATATAGGAGAGAATGCACGCATGAACCGTTTTCGGAAACGGGATCATTTCGAAAACCTAATCATACATATGAAAGGATTTACGGCTTCGAGCACGCTACCATTTTGCACTTACTTCTGAATGCAAGAAGTAATTTAAATTGTGAAAAATTAGCTCGGTTAATTTTGCAAAATGGATGATTTCAAGATATCCGTATTTGTCTAGTTAAAAATGTTTCTTTAAAAATATATTTATTTTACAAGTGCAAACAAAATGCAACAAGCAAAAATTATAGTATTACAAGTATATACATATACACATAATGTATGTACATGTACATAGCTTGAAGTCAACAGAGACCCTAGAGTTGTAGAAGCTGCACAATTAGATGGTCGCGAAACCACCTTCGCACCGCTCTTCTAGGGGTGTTGGACGGAAGGGTTGAGCCGGACTGGCTAGAGAAGTAACAGAATCAATGTTTGCAAAGAGAACTTTACTCACGTTACTTGGAAATATCGGTTTATAGGAAGGATTTGAGGATAAGGTAGTATGTAAATGGAAGGATGCCCCTTAGCTCCCACTACAAGCCCTCATGCCATACACCATCAAAGGCCTTGGAATTATCCGAATCGAATTAAGGAAAACACCCGGGCATTATCGTTTAAATTGTGGAGATAGTGTCGACAACGCCTAATCAGTTAAATCAACAATTATCGTCTTTCTTGTCATTACCCTACATCGACCTTATGCCCGATTAGAACAGTCGTTCTTATTTTTTACTGTATTTGCTTTGGACCACTTACGATAAAATCGTTCCGTATTAACAATTATGGTTCAGTTTACATTGGCTTAAGTTCTTCAAATTGTCATTTTAGAAGGAACAGTTCACAATTAAATACTAGTCCACCACAATACCTTATAATACAACCGATAGTAGTATGTCTACACATTAAAGCAGTATGGTTCTATCTTGTATACAGCTTAAAATAAATCTGATATATCGAAGCATTTTAGACTTCTTGAATCTGTAGGGCGACTTGTTTGGCTGTTACGAAATTACTAATTTGCCTAACATTGTTGTTTTTTTGTCAAAGGTGTTTCAGTGGTAGGTTTCTGCAGTTATTGGTCCGTGGGTTTTCTCGTCTTTACGTTCTTTATAGAAGAACCATAAACCCATCATTGTAGATGACAGAAAGTCGAATCGAGTTTCATAGATCAAAACAGCTAGAGAAAAAGTATGTATTTGCTTAGCTTCTTTTATAACGAACAGATTAACTCCAATTCCTTGAACATGTCATTTTAGGAAGAGCAGTTCACAGGAAACTTTTGTTCCAAAATGTATAGGGAATACTAAGGTAGCAAAAAAATCTAAGCATTGTTGCATATAAATGGTCAAATTTCGTCATGAGGTCTGCGGATTGGTGAACCTGTGGTTTTTTTTGGAAAATTTTCAGTAGTCAGTCTCTCCACATTGTCGTCTGTACGTCATAAAACACAACAACAGGTTTATCACCCAACGAACTCACCACTGAAAAGTCGAAACCGTCTGATGGACCAAAACAGCGAAACCAAGCAGAACACGAGGAACGCAAAAGACCAAGCTGTGTGTGTTTATCACAATCACTCAGTTTTTAACACACATTGATAAAGAACAGATTAATCTTAAGTCGTTCACTTATTATTTAAGAACGAGCCGTTCATAGTTAAACTGATGTTCCATATGAGAATAATGGATTTTGTGGTGTCAGTCAAATCTATATCAACTGAATGAAAGAAATTTCCTTCCAATCTACAATTTGGTGTGGGAAAATTCAGTGGTTGGTCTTTGAGATTTATGTTCGTCTTATTTGTAGGGATTCCACCAACCCACTGCTGGTGATGGCGAACCTTAACTAATCTGTTGTTGGTCTATCAAACACGTTTCGACATTTCGCTATCTTACTTGGTTATGTTCATCGCAATAAATGGACGTCTAAAGCTGTACTATTACAGTTTCTAGATTAGTTTCTTTTTGCTTCAATCGTGGTTTGTCTATTTGTAACATATATTTGTAGGATAAAATTATTACTGGATGTTGTTGTAATGAAGCACGCAGATCGACCACCTCGTAAACCCACACCTGACGTTTTCTGATGATAAAAAGAAGGCCAGACATGTTTGACAAGCCAAGCAAGCGAAACTGAGCTGACAGGATGTCGGTATTTCGGCATATTCAGTGGTGAATTGTGTCCAACAAATAAAGCATACACACTAGTAAACGCATATACCAACCACTACTGAAACCTACGACTGAAGCTGGTAAATCTGTCTGTGTACAAAAAATTTACCGACGTCCATTCACTGCGATGAATATAACCAAATAAGATAGCACAATTTCGAAGCGCACAAACCAACCACAAAAATTTATATACTTAATTAGCTTTATTTCCAAACATGAGAAAACAGGCACGGATTGTATAATGATCCTCTTGATCATACACTGACAATAAATAGAATGCATTTAAATATAGTATTTTTAAAAGCTTGTATGGCAGGTGTGCTAGTTCTAGAACGAAACAAGGCGATAGAGCTGAACAGAAAATTATTACTGTACATAACTAGTATTTGTAATTTATATAATATTTAGTCGGATTTGTTGTATCGTGCCAAGGATCTCGACCATCCTAATGGAACGTCGACCGAGATTTGTATCTCACATACATAGCATATCGACCAAGCGCGAACATGGCTTCTGGAAGCTCTTGATTCCTTCGGTTCACTCTCTCCCTCGTACGGCCTATTTGAAAATTTATGCGTATTGCCAGGGTGTTCCCGTGAATGTTATGGCCTTATAAAAAAATTTAAAGCCTGCTCGAAACTTATTTTCAAGAATCATCCGGTCTCCTGAACCCGCACTATGAATTGTACACCATCGAGGAATTTTATGAATTTATTAAATCAATGTATACAATCAATCATTCTAACAATTTACATGCAATTGCGATCATTGTGATTTCAGTAATAATAATTATCATTGCCACTATAATTAGTAAATTGGACAATTAAAATTTACACGAATCCGCTGGTAATTATCTCGACCTTACCTAGAAGGAAAATGGATCCTCTTTCTATAACTTCATTATTGAAACACCTTGACTAAATTTAATGAAATTGTCTGCTCTTGTTCGTTAATCATTGATTAGGATTTTAGATTATTGAAAAACCAGTGGTACCCGCAACTCTATTTCTTTTATCACGATTGTTTGACAGGTTATTACCACTCGATCTGCTATTACGGTTACTGTCAGACGTGGATCGTTTTTCACAAAGTCACGAATTGCGCGAGTATTCTCTCTGTAACAATGCTGATCTTAGGACGGTTCTCATTTCCCACCTGTTCACCTCCTTTAACTTCTTATGCCTGTACCAAACGGTACATTTTGTGTACAAAATATCTATCTATTGGTGGATAGCGTACTACTTATTTGTGTTAATTAAAATTAAGAAAAATTTATCCATTTCCCAAAGAATGGGATTTTTGTTTATTTAATTTTCAAGTTAAAGTTCGTCAATTATTTATTCGGGAGGCTTTGTTTCAAGGCGATTTTCCAAAAATTGAAAAGAAATCCGTGGTAAACGAAGAATATATGATAATCATTTAATATTAAATAATTAATAATATCGGTTATAAAGTAAATACGCAGCGTTTTTATGACAAATTTAATGAAAATTTCAGCTCCTTGTAAACAAATTTATCAACAATATATGAACCATTTTGTTTCATTGCTTGTTGCCATTTTCTATGAGATTTTGTAATTCCTTCCACCTAGAACTTCTCAGGTTTTTAAGCGATAAACTCCGCGGTGTGTTTTCTGTATTCCTCAAATTAAAGTTTCTCCTATTAATAGGGTGTGCAGAGCCTGGAATAATTGAGAATCTGAAGTGACAATGTCGGGAATATGCTGGATGCGGTAACATATCTTAGCAAAGCTCCAACAATTTCTCGAGCGTCTGCAGCGTTATCCTGGTGAGAAACAATCCCATTTTGCTAATGCCGATGCCCGACGTTTTTAGTCAGTTGCTGACTAATCCAATTGTGTGCAGTATACACAAGAATTAACGGTTTTGTTGGGCGGAAGAAGTTGTAAAAATCCACCCCCTTCTAAACCAACCAAATGCACAACGTTACTTTAAGTTACCTTCAGGGATATAATCCCGGTTTTAGAGTTGTTAACGGAGGTTCGCTGCGTCTCCTGAATTTTCTTCTCTAAGCATTCTTGCAAAGGACTTATCATTCCTAGTTTTCAATATTTTTAAATAAGGCCGTTTGTTTCATTGCGTTTTTTGCGGGAATCGTAGATGGAGATGAGGTCAAATAAATTCTTCTCAGCCAAATGTGAGGAACATTGTTTCGACAAACATATATAATTTATCTCAGATGGGTTGAAACGGTTGTATGTAAATATGATAAGCGTCTCTGTGATGATCCGTGTCGTTGGGTATAGTTATTTGCGACAAAAGCTTGAATTTGATCACCAATGTTTCCGCATTGCCAATTGGATTAAAAGAAAAATTTAAAATCTTATCCGCCAAGCGACCTATTTTAAAGACATCATCATCAGACCAAAAAATATGAAAGATATCTACAAATTGACACAAATGAGTTTTTAACTACGGGTTTCAAATTTCTTTGAACATAAACTCCCAACACTGTCAAGGACTAAGCTTTTTTTTGTAAAGGACATAATTTTCATCCCCAGTTAACTGTTTTTAAAAATAGGTCGTTTACGTTGCGTTTGAAATTGCAAATGAAGATGAAGTCCAATAAATTTTTCTTAGCCAACACGTGAGGAATCCAAATATAATAATAACCCGGCTACTCTAAGAAGTGATGAAATGCTTGTGTGAGATATATTAAGAGTCTTGGCGATGTCTTGTGTGATTGAGTGCGAGCTGTTTGTAATAAAAGCTTGAATTTGATCAGCAATGGTCGAAGGACGACCAGGGAGCTTTGCAGCCATTTGAGGATAGCGATCTTGTTACTGACTCTGCTTTTATACGTATAATTTTTCATATCCGAAAACGCTAGCCTCTGGTTTGTACCTCATTATAAATTGCAAACGAATTTTGACAAATAAATTACGGCTGAGATCTGAGTATTGATACAAAAGCCAAACATGTAATTTTCTAAAAATATATGTAAGGTATTTCCTTTGATCGGTTTTTTTATTTTGTTTATACAAACAAGCAGAAAGTTTGTATTATAAAATAAATTTATATTGTTTATCCATTTTAGTGACCAATCTTTGTCTAATTTGTTCGTAAATCTATTGTTATATAGTTCTCTACGGCAGTATTTTTGTGTTGAAGTTGCTGTAGTGATACTATTATATTGTAAAGGATAAAAGCGTTTTTCTTCGTTGCTATATAGGAACCATCGTGCTATATAGGAACGAACAATGATCAGACGCTGTATATCGCTTTGGCTGTGGGAAAAGGGAGTCAACCACCCATATATTTATGTCAATTTCGCCGAAGGTGGGCGAAAACGTGGGCGGTCCAGGGAAGAAGAGCCAAGATTGAATGTGAGTGTCGTGTTTTGAAAACTTCATAAACTGATTAGCTACTTCGGAGTACACGGGCCGTGTAGAAATACAAATTCGACCCGTTTACAATTTCCACCAAGGGGATTTTATCCAAAATCGATTCTATTTCCGCTATCTCAATGTTGTTTTAACTCTCAAGCCCTTTATAGTCATAAATACCTTTAACACTTACAAATCAGTTGCAGCCGAATTGTCAACGTTTTCACAATTTGTGATTATTGTCATAACTCCCACGTCATGTTAACTTGTTTGTTCGGCAGTCTGTTTTTTGCAATAAAACCTCTTGTGACGTTCAACCCCGCGGAGTCGATTGACGTGAAGGCAAACTCCTTATGTAATCCAATCCATGGACTTCTCCTATGACCCATTATTGTCATCGGCCGATTGGGCCATTTGCCGTGGCAGTGATTGACGGATCGGCCGTTCTTCATCCCTCTTAGCTCCTGGCCGACGAGAGGAAGGAAAATGTTGGAACTCCTCTAGATTATTTATTACCCAACGACTGCCTCTAGCCTTGTCGAATCCCTTTTCAAACGCATTTTTTTACTTACGTCAGAGAATGTGTGACTAGTATGATAAGAATGGAACAAATTATTGAAAATTTAAAAAAAAACATTGTCATCATATTAAATTTTTATTTTATTTTTATTATATTAAACTGCAGTCTTTATTGGGAAATTTTGATGTAATCCAATCCAATCAAGAAAATCCTGAAAATCCAATCAGGAAAGTACTTTTAATAATATTTGAAAATTACAATTCTGGTGTTTGGATCTCACCCATAATTGATATACCTAAACTTTGTGTAATCTATAATATTATAGGTAATTTTTCATAAAATACAGCAGGGTATTACTAATAAATAAATATCTAATCAATTTATTCTTAATTATCCTCATAAGATGGGACAGCCAAGCAGCTATTAAAGCATTAGGATGTAAAAAAACCACATCAAAATTAGCCAGTGGATGCATCCAAAATCTCAAAGACCTGGGGAAACAACAAACCAGATGATATCTTGGGTACCAGGACACAAAGGAATTTTGGGTAACGAAAAAGCAGATTGCAAGACCATATTCTGACCATGAACCTATTCTTGGGATAACAAAAACAAACACAGAATCCTCCATCACAGAATAGCTCCCCCCCCCAAAAAAAAAATAAAATAAAAAGTAGATAAACTTTAGTGGCGCTAGACACAGCAAACTTACGCTAAAAAAAACCTTACCAAGACTAACTCTCTGCTGCATCTGAGAAAACACTACTCAACATGGGCATATTCAATAACGAGCCCATCTGAAGACTATGCAATGACCAGGAAGATACAGCCACCCATATCATCGTCGAAGGCGAAGCAACTGCTCAATGGAGACATAACCTGGAATACAAAGAAAACCCAGGGAAAGGAATTGTAGCAACGACAGTCATTGACAATAGTCCTTAAAAGAATGATTGAATCATGTCTGACTGAACTAAGGAGCTAGGAAAGTACAGCCAGAAGGCTGCATAGCTTGGAAAACATAACCCCCTACTTCCTTGTCTTCTTTCATCACCATCATCATATTATTATTATTAATTTTTAAGGGCGATTTAACGGCTAAGGCCCATCATCATCATATTATTATTATTATTATAAATCATTTAACAATATAAATATATGTCAAATTTTCTTTGTTCAATACTCCACGGAAGTGATTTCTTATGCTTATACAGGGCCCTTTACCACAGAATTCGATTCATTTTGGGAAAACTGAAAAGATGAAGATTACTATGTAAAAAAACTTTCCTGGACGCATAATAATAAATAAAAGAACGTTCATTCAAAACTTAAGGCAAAATTTCGGAGGACCTGACTCTTAGAAAAAAGCACATCCTCAAACGATTAAAAATAGGCCATGTAAGTGTGCGGCTTACAGAAAAGGTTGCTTGATGTGCCCCATCTAACTGAAGTGTGCAATTCCTTGGCTCCATATAATGAGCGTATAGGAATACAGATAAGAGAATTGTGCTTGAGCACGGCAGCGAGTATCTGGGTCCCCTCTTCCGATTCTTGGAGGAAACGGATTTGTTTTATTGTATATAATGATGGTAGTTTTGTGTCCCTAGACTATTTATTAGAGAGAATGGGTAGGTGAAACGGGCCCATAGCGGAACAATGAGTACCCCATCGATCCGCAATTAGGTTAGTTATGTTAAAGGTGATGAGAAGTATCGAGTACCCTGAGTGGAATGGTATGTAAATAAGAAAAAATGTATTTAAGAGTAAGTGAGAGTGTGAATGGGATATTTGGATTTAAGAACTGATTGCATTGGGGGTTGAAATGACCTAGTTGATGACAGGCCCTGGTGCCAAACCTCGGCGGGTGGACAGATAAAGACCGAGGACATGCTCGGACTGCCAACACCCGGCGTGGACGATTCATTGTAAATTACAAAAGCTGCTCGCGAGCTGCGAGAAGTGATAGGCATAACTGCAGACTCGTGCGTATGTATGTACATGCATGTGCAGATTTAAGTGTATATAAATCAGTAACCGGTAAGCTTAAAGCATAATTCGGATAAAACGTGTTTCAAAAACCTCCACTAATTAGTTACAAATGACAGACAATCGATATACAATTGTACCTTAGGAAGAAAATGGCAAGATAAAACTTACAAAGTAGAAAAATAAACTAAAAGGAAGGACAATTTTGGGTAAATGATGATTAAAAGCGAAAATTTGAGGGATTTTTAATTTTTTCCTCTTTCTGATTACTACTCATTGTTACACAAGCGTAACATTTTCTTAGCATCTAAACTGGACATCCCAAAATCATCATCAAAAAATAAGTGCACAAAATTTCCTTAAATTTAGTCCAGGTGTATCATAAAGATAAAGAAATGAGGGCAATATTCGCATTAGATGAGATCGAGGTTGTAACCCCCGTTACCACTACTAATAAAATAGGGGTTTGTAAACATAGTTTTAATATAGAATTGATTAAAAATAGGAAAGGAAAGTTCAAATGAATTACAAAAAATTTTGTCCTCTTAATTAAGGAATAATGGAAAAGTTGAGGCGTACTAAAAACAAGGTAATTAAAATCACAAACGACCGAGATAAAGGTTGGTTTCCTAAAGAAAGCAAACCCCATCCTCAGCAAAAAAATAAATTAATAAATCAGCGCAAGAAGGATGAATCAGTTTGCTTGATAGAAAGATAATTTTATGTACAATATATCATGAAATTTTTTATATAATTATGGAAAAGTGACCTTTTATATATAATTATGGGGGATCATATGGATTTTCTTTACAGATGTTTTGAGAGGGGTTTGTTGATTTTTACGATTAATTCTTATCTTATAATAAATATATTATTATAAATAGAAAATATTGGTATTTCAGTAGAAATCCGTTTATCCGGACTTGAAGGGACCGGGACTTGTGATTTTATTAGCATCGTGTCATAAAAAAGGGGAAAAAACATATGAAAGTGAACACTTTTATTCATATATCAAGGTACATTTAACGTAATAGATAGTTTTTCTTATTTTCATTTTTGTTTAAGTCCGGATACGCGTTTCTTGAAAAATTTATACGTAAAAAATGCCTAATAAAAATATATGTAATAAAAAACCTTTTCAGGGGAAGCAAACATAGGAACAACATGAAACAGCAATTTCTAGTCTTTTAAAATAGGATAAACCTTTTTTATCTATTTATTTTTTTAAAAAAAATTTTTAATAACAGCGTGACTGTCGGCCTCTCCGGCCTCTTCGATCATGTGACTAGTGGAAGGGCGATTTGGTGGCCGTTATGAATTTCGAACGACGAATTAAAGGTCCCATAGTTGAATTATTAATTTAAAAAATTAATATACATACATGGAGAATTATGAAAAATTTATAAAAAATAATTTAACAAACGGTCCGGATAAACGGGCTTCTACTGTATTATTTTTGCTTCAATAGGTTTTTTTTTGTATTTTATTTTTCTATCTCACTGTAATACAATGACCGACAAATTAACGCATCACTCAAATTATTTAGTTTACAATTAAATCTATAATCTTTCTTCATTAGTTTCAGGTCATTAGGAGTTGTAGTAGTAAAATAAATAATGCTTTGTTTATTTCATTTATTTACCTTTGAGCTGATTAATTTCATTTGCACAAAAAGTAGCCCTTCCATTCTCCTCTGCTTAAAGATCTTTTTCCTTCGTTGATTTCATTTGATATTATTCTTATTCTTAATCCGTTTTCGAGTCAGGGATTTGAGTCATTATGAGAGTGTCAGGGTCATAACATTATTAGAGGAAGGATACAGCCAGTGCCGAGTCGCCAGGAAACTGAGTGTAAATCACTCTACAATAGAAAGGGTAGGTCGGAGCTTCATAGAAAGAGGGCTTCACACTAGAAGGCCAGGAGAGGGTCGCCCTAGGTCTACAGACGAGAGAGACGATAGATTCATCCGTCATCAGGCTGTACGAAACCGCAGCATACGAGAAATGTGATAAGAAATCTGATAAGACAAGTCCGAGATGTTTCGATTTCCTCCAGGGCTGTAATGCTCCTAATGACCTGAAACTAATGAAGAAAGATTATAGATTTAATTATAAACTAAATAATTTGAGTGATGCGTTAAATTTGTCGGTCATTGTATTACAAAGAGTAAGATAAAAAAATAAAATACAAAAAAACAACAACAACCTATTGAACCAAAAATAATACAGTAGAAGCCCGTTTATCCGGACCGTAGTTAAATTATTTTTTATAAATTTTGCATAATTCTCCATGTATGTATATTAATTTTTTAAATTAATAATTCAACTATGGGACCTTTAATTCGTCGTTCGAAATTCGTAACGGCCACCAAATCGCCCTTCCACAAGTCACATGATCGAAGAGGGCGGAGCGGCCGACAGTCACGTTGTGATTTAAAAAAAAAAAAAAATTTTCAATTAAAATAACCTGAGGGCCGGGTACCCAGCTCGTAAACCTCTTCTTACCAAGTTCAGAAAACGGCCAAGCTTCGATTCTTATTGGTGGAATAAGCGTATTGTACATTGGAATATTGGGTACGAGTAAACCTAAATACATTAAAATTTAAGGGGTTGCATTAATTATAATAATTATGTCCATCAGTGTATTTTTTATAAAATATTTTTGCTTGTGTCCGTCTATTGAAAATTATAAATAATAAAAATTCTTGCCTTACTTTTTGGTGTTGTTTATTTTTGTGTTGAGTTTTTCGTGGGTGGCGGAGAATTCATGCTGATTTGTTTCTTTTCTGCTCAAGACCACCAAAACTGAGAAACCAAAGTAATCATCGCCCAACAATAACGGGAAGATTGGAATGGTTTCTGCAAGGAAGCAGTTGCTGCTAATGAACTGTTGAGATGGGGAATGATTATTTACAAGCTTTCGGCCGAGTAAAATCCGCGAGCTTTCTCACTGCGGCTGTCGAACACATGTCGACAAAAGCTCCTAGTTCGCCCCGGAGGTATTCGTCAGGTAGTCGAATTCGTTTCTTTCATTTCAAATAGCTCCACATCTCTACCTACTTGATCCCTTCAGTTGGCTGCCGCCGTAAGGAAAATTTAAAGTTTGCCTTCGTCTCCGTTTTTGACAATTTCCACACATTGATTTCGCTCTAACTAATCCATAAACCGCTTTTTTTGTTTAGTGTAGATATTATTAATAATCATAAGCCTACAAACATTCATAAGAATGTGTAGAGATTAGTGACCGTTAATCGATAGTTATTCAGATATCATGAGATTGGTCGGGTGTGATGTAGGTTTCAGAAAGACATTTTCTTTATCGTGCCAACGTTTCGATCTTTTATCTTACAAACGATGGGGATTTACAAACGATGTTTACATTTATCCCAGGCCCTGAAGATGATCTCAATAAAAGATCGAAACGTTGGCACGATAAAGAAAATGTTTTTCTGAAACCTACATCACACCCGACCGCATCTCACGATATCTGAATAAATATTCATTAGAATAATTTTTGTAGTAATGAGGAGCGGTCAGAAATGAAGAATTTTAGAAAAACAGTTTTTTTGACGTGTCGACCTTTATTTGGGTCATCTTCATGAAGTGAATATGCAGTTTAATCTCTTTAGAAGATATTCTTACTCAAAATTTGTGAACGGGGCGTCGGTGGCCACAACGGTTTAGGCGTTGACACGGCGCTCATCACTGTAAGGTAAAGGTCCCGGGTTCGAATCCAGCGGCCCTGCATTCGAACCCGACATACTTACAAATGGGCTTTTTTTTCAAAACACCGGCACCCCGAGGGTTGATAGGCACCCTGCTGCAGCGAACCCTCGTAAAAAAAAAAACCACAAAAAATTGTAAACAACACAAACTGTGACAAAGAATATCGGTATCTAAGGGTTTTACAACGCTAAAATCACGACAATGAGGTCAAACCCAAATTCTGACAATTTTCTGACTTATTTTGCATATAGAATGTTTGTTAAAATATGAAAAAAGCCGTAGTTTGTTGATTTATCTTTATAAATCATACCAAATTAGTATATTCTGCATCCTAATCGTAGAACATTTTCGTTTTTATGTTAACCAACAATGAAATTAATTCACAATAAATAATATTTTTTAATTTCTTAATAAGATTTATGCTAATTTAATTACCCTCAAATACTATCAATGTGGTCGTCCCTTTGTAAGGCCTATCTTCTTTATTTTTTCATAGTTTGTGTTAAATGTTTTTCTTAATGACAATTAATTAAGGTTTTTAGTTGAGATGAAAAAAAGTTAATGGCACGAGAGGGATTAGAACCCACGACCTTCGGCTAGATACGCCGCTGCTCTANAGAGCAGCGGCGTATCTACCCAAGGTCGTGGGTTCGAATCCCTCTCGTGCCATTAACTTTTTTTCATCTCAACTAAAAACCTTAATTAATTGTCATATGTAATATTATTGAACTTCACTAATCAACGTCAAGATAATTTCTGGCCTTTGTCTTGTTAACAAACCTAAGGCGTCTTAAGAAAATTCAGGGAAGTAACAATACATTTTCATTGCGTTGTTCATTTACACACGTCATTTGTCATTTTCTGTACCGATAACGTTTTTCGTTTTAATGTTTCTTTACATATCATGACCATTTACCCGAACTTTTATCGAATTATATTTAAAAACGTTTGGGGTCAAAAAATTAATAAATTTAAATTCCAATAAAAATTTATATGTAGGGGTCTCTAGAGGTGCTAAAACGAAATTTCATATTAGTTTCATGAACAAAAATTGTATTACCTAGTTTACTTAAAAAATATTTGGTTTTTAGAAATTTTTTGGTTATACATAACTTTTGATAGCTTTTACTACATTTTTTGCGCAATCTACATAAAAATGTTTAAAATTCACATACTTGATTTGAGCAAGTAGAACGGCGAAATAAAAATATTATAAAACTGAAAATCACAGATTCAAATTTTTTGGCGAAACCAGGGCCTATTCACAAGAAGTGGCCGATACGTGTCCAACATTTTAGAATGTAGAATTACCAAAAATATTTTAGCCCGAATCCGTGACACAGCAACCTGGTCGTCCTTTTTGCTAGTTCAACGAAGCGAACGTGTTAGGGATGTTTGCTGAGAAGCATTCAGTGGGGTCAAAAATGTATTTCAAGAACACGTTGGATGTTTATGGATTAATTATCCCCCACGCTTTGATCGATGTTCTGTCTGGTTTGGCGAATAAGCTACTTATTTCGTTACTTAGTACCAGTTTTAAGCTGCCGCTTAAGATTCGGACCCTTAACATCAACCCTTTGGCGTGGGTTGTTTGACGCCGTGAATCGAGGGCTTTCAGGGGTTGGAATGATAGGATTGGGAACAAAGGAAAGGGATATTCGAAAGTTCAAGGACTTGGCCGCCTGTCTCCCGCTTTCGTCTCTTAGGCTGGATTCTTCCTCGGATTGTTCGAAGGCTCGACGATTTCCACCCAGAACAGTAGAACAGTTAAATACCAATTTCGACGTACTGGTTTGTCCAGACTGGCAAAGCGAGCGGTTAATTTCGAACCGGAGTCTTTCTCTTAATTTTCAGAAATAACTGTCATTACAAGGGGAGAACGAGGGCTGCTTAACAAAGAGTGAAGAGAAAGATGAACGACATTAAAAAGGGAGTTTACAATTAAAAGTTGGGCGCGTGGAGAAATTGAGCTAATTTACGCCGTTTGCTTTTGTCGTCCAGTAACAACAAGTTCTCGGGCTTTGGGCTTTTGTCACAAATTCGTCCCTCGTGGATGGCTACGGCACGATTGTAACACGAGTTTGAAGAAGGAAACGAACGTAACATTAATTTACACTTTGTCATAGCTGAAAATGTATAAATAGCAAATTAACAATTTATTTTGCATGGTTCAGTCCTTCATTTGGGTTCTTTATTTTTTATTTTGCCAGACTTCTAACGTCCGTCTTGTTGCCAGCATCTGACTCAACTTTCCGGATATAGTAACGAAAGTTCATATTTGATTCCAAGGCTTTCTAAACCTAAAAGATACAGAGCCTTCATTTATGTCCGATGCCCGATGTTGAGTCGTTCAGTTCAAATGACTTTTGACCGATTTTTATGTTTAACCGATCCTGTCATATGGTCTTCATCCTTTGTCGTTCCTCTAAAATTTTAGGTTCTTTTTCACCCTAGGTATTAATTTTATCGATTATATGTTTCATCATAAATCGTTACAATTAATAATAATATTGGGAAGTATCCTGGAAGTTGGGGAACAACGAGCTTTGGAAAATAAGCTCGAGGTGACCGAGGCTAAAAGGGAATGTTCTTAACTATCTTGTTTATTTTCCAAATTGGCGTAAAATTCTAATGAAACTTCCCATTCTGAGTTAGAACCTGACAAGACGTCAGACAAACATTCCTTATTTCCTTATTAACTGTATCATACATAATCACTTTTAAAGTTTTTAAAAAATATTTCTAAAATATCAAGCAACAATTTAAAAAAATTGTCTTGTACGTGTTAGAAAATATGCCCGTCAGTGGCATACATAATATTTCAGATTTCCCAGGATACGGTTATAAATTTCGACAAATTTTACATTTTGCGTTACATTATTCCAGTGCAGATGTTTTTTCGTTGAAACTACGTTACTTAATATGCTCTCATGGTTGGCATGAGAGTTTAAGAGAATTTGTAGATACGCAAGTGTTATATGCTAAACTTATTGGGAATGTAACGATGAAACTAGATTATCGACCTGCTGGATACATGAAGTCTTTTCAGAGGATCTTCGGAAGAGTTCAAAACAGAGAAAACTTCCTTACGGTTTTCGCCGAGCTTTCGACAGTTTTATACTGTCATCTTCAGAGCCTTTTATTATCATATAAACAAACAATTAAAACATGAAAAAACAATAATTACAACAAAAATTGAATATCTTACTTTAAACCTTAATAGGGAATTAAGGTTTAAAGTAAGATATTCAATTTTTGTTGTAATTATTGTTTTTTCATGTTTTAATTGTTTGTTTATATGATAATAAAACAGGCCCTGAAGATGACAGTATAAAACTGTCGAAAGCTCGGCGAAAACCGTAAGGAAGTTTTCTCTGTTTTGACCTCTTCCGAAGATCCTCTGAAAAGACTTCATTTATTGGGAATGTTTCGGAAGATTACTTAAAGCCCTGCATACACGGATCGACGCGCGTTCGTCACGACATGAACGCAATGTGACAGCAACGCAACCTCGGCGCGACCTAAGCGTAAGCGTAATCTATACACGGGTCGATTTTTTTTCCGTCTAATCGTGTCTTCTTGGCAGCCTGAGTCTTACAACATATACGGTTTTTTCTTCTTCTCATTTCGAGTGATTTATGTCTACCTAGGTTTAAATAAAAAAAAACTACTTGTGTACTTCACAACTATAAGAAAAGATGGCTCACAATACACTCTTTCCAGAGAGGAAAAATAAATGCTAAATTACGCAAATGTTTGCAGAGAATATTTATCTTATTATTTTTTGACTCCGATGGCAACACGGCTTGGGCAATGGAACTACTGTTTTTAAATTTGTGGCCACACCATAATATACGGAGCTAGTTGAAAAAGAATTTTATTATGTGCCTCCTTACTTCATTACGTACCTTGTTATATATGTATTTAAATAATTCAAAGTACTTACCAACTGTATTATATATATGCATATTTATATAGACACTTTATTTATGTGTTGTTACCTGATGTTTTAACTTCGTAGGCCACCTCATTCCATTGTGCCCTTAATGTAATAAGCAGATAACAAAAAACAGAACACGTGGCTTCACTGGTTTCTAAATTTCTAATCCTAAATGAGGTCTGGCACATCTTCATTTTTGCTTAAAGCCCGGATGTGCGGACGTTGAAATCTAATGAAACTTTTGATTGAATTTGCAGTTGGACTATTCTTGCTTCTCTCCGATCATGGCATCTTTTGCCCTTCGTCATTCAACGGTAAAATCTTCGTTTTATTCTTTCATTCTAAGGAGTTAATTTTATTGTAAAACCTGTTTTGATTCGAAAAAACCCTCGCCTTTTGAGAAAAAGGCTATTGTATAATTAAATTCGTAATTTTTACTCCAAAACTTTCTTTAAAACACTATATTTATTCTTCTCAACCGTCTTTGCATAAAAATTGGAAATAATAATGAATAATAAACTGATAACCAATTAAATAATTTCGTAAAATTGTTAAGTGTTTTGACTTTCCCTTTCGTTCGTTGAAATACTAAACCCGGAAGACTTGTCCGCCAAGATGGCCTTGCCTAAGGTTATGTTACTGCCACCGCCCTTCTTCAACTTTAAAAAATTT
Source organism: Cimex lectularius (assembly GCF_000648675.2). Taxonomy (NCBI): domain Eukaryota; kingdom Metazoa; phylum Arthropoda; class Insecta; order Hemiptera; family Cimicidae; genus Cimex; species Cimex lectularius. Next base: position 120,410 of record NW_019392970.1, on the reverse strand, counting down.
CCGGGAAGAAAATAATTGAACCCGTATCGTCAATTATTTCCTTAACTGTTACAAAATTATCAATGCCCACGAGTTTGTGTGTCTGACGATGTGTTTTGATAAAAAAACGGCCAAAAAAGATCAGAGGTTGACGTCGGGGTTGTTTATTTGCGGAGTAAAAATACGTCGTAAAAGTTTCCCTTTGCTATCTCTCTGTGAAAAGTAAATATAAAGGAACATCGTTCGGGTTGTGAAATAAAAAAATAATAATAATTCTCCGAACTGAACGTATTATTTGTAAATGATTTATATAACATATAAGCTCTTATCTCGTTTCTATTTTTGTAACACTCGCTTAACAATCAAATTGAACCTTTCAAATTTTAATATGCTAATCATTTTACAATCCTTAGATTAAATGTAAAGAAAATTAGTTCAATTTCATCCTTTCCAGAGCCAACGCCGAGTGAGTTAAATGGTTTTTTATATGTTTTCTTTAATGAAACAATTAATTTAAATAAAAAATTAATCACGAACACTTTGAATGAAGGTATGGTATTGAAGAAGAAAGCAAATTCGGTTTCGGCCTATTTTAAGGTCATCATCAGTGGAAAACAATCTTAGATAAGAATACAAATTGCCAAGGACTGTGACTGAGTCGGTCTTCAAGGAAATTTGAGATCGCCTTTAATACTTAAAAAGTATATCAATCTGTAGAAATATTTAAGAATGTGATATCCTGATGACCTTAATATATGTCGAAAGCTTGGCAGTAACAACTGAATTTGCTTTCTTCTTCAAGACCATATTTTCATTCAGAGTGTTCGTGAGTCGTTCTTATACTGAAAATAAAAAAATAATATTTTTCCTAAAAGCATGGTATTAAGTCGAGAAAATGGGGACCGCGGTAGCCGAGTGGTTAGCATGAGAGACTCTCATGCCGCGGTCGTGGGTTCGATTCCCACCGTCGCCTCTGGCCCTTTTTTCCCAATAACCCCCAATTTGAACAACATACATAAGAGATTCGTCATGGCTAATATGCAAAGATCAGAAGGCCAATTAAAAAAAAAAAAAGTCGAGAAAATCTCGCCCGGGCAGATGCTTAACCTATCAGGATACGCAGCGCTCTAACAGGATGGTCTAAAGCGGTTTAGGGTCATCGGAAGTCTCAATCGCAATGAGCGACCGCGATGTTCGTCTGCTAGAGACAATGTTTTATTGCGCTTAACGCACTACGAAACCATCATTTAACGGCTTAAATAATAGGCAGTCATCGGTCCGTAATGTAAGGAGCTCTAAAACAGTCATCAGAAGGCTTTGTAAAATAACCGAGTCTGTAGACGACCCTCATAAAGTTCTCTATTACTGTAGAGCAGGGGTGCTCAAACTTGAACTGCTGGCGATCTACCTCAATATTTTTAGACTACTTACGATCGACTCTGAGAGGCTGCAAGTGNAAGCTACATGCACGGATGGAATTCACAATTTTTGTTGCAATGCCCATAATTTATGCCCACGTCTGTACGCTTATCCTTCCTAGGGGCGACCGGGATATCAAGCATCGCCAGGCTGTAGATTATGCAAAACAAATTAAAACCCAAGACTACACTAGGATATTAACTTCATATCACCCAATATAGGAAGGATCGAATACCGAAGACAAGCGACTTGACGTTGACATACTCTGTAGACTATGATTTGGACTGTCACTACATGCTTGAAAAAATGGACCATATCTAATCTACTAAGTCAGAATGGTGCGAGTAGGGTTTTTACTACTTTTCCTTTAACTTAAATTTTCAAGTAATTAGCTAATTGTAAGGTTATAGCATAAGCTGATATTCCTTTGCTCTTCTGCCAGACCAAAACAGCGAGGGTATGCTAACCAGAATGAAACGACCGATGTTCATCACAATAATTGGACGTTGATACGCTGTATTGTTAACAGTCCAAGATTTTTGTCATTTTACCAACTTCTGTGGTGGGTTTCTATAGTGGTTGGTCAGTGCGTTTTCTCATATGTGCTATATGTAGAAACTCACAAACTGAATGAAAAGCAAAAGCGTGCCTTACAGACCAAAAAAGGGACTTATCATTACAGAAAGATTGGGAAGCTGCAAGTTATCATCCCGCAAATTTAATTTGTAATTAGTTGATTTTGAAGGAGGCGGCGATGTGTGTTCATAAAAAAAAAAAAAAAAAAAAAAAAAAACAGACTAAATATGTGGGTAAATGAGCCACTGAACCGGCACATTAAATTATATAAGGTTGATCGGAAATGTTGAATCCCTTCAAATCGACCTTTGCGAACGATCGACTTTAAGACCTTATGGTTGAAGCATTCCAAATTCCAAATGTTCTCATTAATTATCTTTGTAAATGTTCACTGTTGTTGTTAAATAATTAAAAAACGATTTGAAAATTTTATCTTTTATCGTTTGTGTCAAATGAATTAGTTCATTCCCGGCGGCAGTGGTGGGTGGTGGCGTTGTTGGTGAATGTTATTATTATGTTCGTTAAAAGGAAAATTGTAAACCTAAAAAACTCGTGACTGAAGTTTATTCTGAAGAAATTTTCCGAATGAACAAAGGATAACTGATTGGTCGTTATATCAATAAAAGAATAAAGATTTGATTTTTTCTTGCGAACGAACTCCGCGCGTCTTATATTCTAAAAAAAGGATTAAAAGGTGCCAAAATGGTTTAATACATATCAGACTGCCAGGTCGATTCAAAGGTGCCAAACACTTTCGTAGTTATATGCCTTTTAAAAAATACCTGCCCCACGAGTGATAAAGTCAGGGGGAAAATCCCGAGAGGGATGAACGTGTTATTTTTTTCCAGAGTTTGAACAAGCAGGAAACCTTATCAACTTCAAGATAAAAGTCTAACTATATATAGGGCCCAGGAAGCTAGGGAACATAATACGTCTACCGGATAATGGAAAAGGGCGGTCATGAATCATCGCGGATACAGAAATTTTATAGGTGTTCGTTAACCATACTTACATCGGTGTTCAGCCTAACATCTGCAGTCCACTTTTCGTAACGAAGAGAGTCTTTCTTTGAAGTTCCGTCCGTTTTCGACCCCATGTGAAATAAAACCAAAACTCTTTTGAAAACTATGTTGTATAGGTCACATAAGTTTCAAGCCATTCTGACTCGTTTTTCCCAGACATCGAAGGTCATTCATTTCCTGCATTTTCCCTATCCATGCTGGTGTTCCTCAGGATAGCGTTCTGTTTCCACACTGTACCAGGTGTTCATAGCTGACATTCCCTTACGTCCCCAAACCACCACATTCACATTTGCAGACGATACAGCAGTTCTCTCTAATAACTCCGATCCTCTTATTTCCACTCCAAACCTTCAAAGGAAAGAATAAAATTACGGCAGTTCGTCTTTCTTTCAATCGAAACTTGGGCGTGAAACAAGGGAGCCTTCTCATCCTCTTACAACGTGATATGTAAAATCCACATTTAAATTGGGCAAACACAGACTTGGTAGTGTTAAGGAGAAGTGAGTTGGAGACCATCAGTGGAAGTGCAAGAATCAGAGTTTCCAGGTACAGTTAACCATAATAATCATAAGAACGTTCCATTGACATGATGTTAGATGTGAGATTTCCTCTTGGGGGTCTGTCTGTAGCTTAGTCGTTTTCATTTCAAGGTATTCAATGGTGGGTATGGTGAGTTCGTTCACTTATAACGTACTCAAAGTAAAACGCACAGACAAACCACAACACCAACCCACCGCTGAAGACGGCGAGAAGCCAAAACCCATTTGACAGACCAAATCAGCGAGTATTTGTGGACCAAACCCATTACAAAAGATGATCATGAGGGTATACAGACGAAAATGTTCTGAAACGACCAAGTTAAAAGAAGCCATTTAAGGAAGAAATGGCTTATCTAGACGTTGGGCCACAGTTTTGTTTGTATGTCCTGTCTTTAAGAACTTCAAAAAGTGGCAGCGCGTCTGACAGTCCAAAATAATCGGAAACAACCAACCAAAGTAGTCTCTAAAAATAAGTAAAACAGAATATACTTATATTTTACTGTCCGTGTGTGAAGTTCCCTCGTGAGGCTGCGTGGTGATGAGCCTGTAGGTTAGTCGTTTCCGATCATTTTGGTCTTTAAGTTTCGTTTCGCCATATCCAGTTGTGGGTACGGTGAGCTCTTATACTTAACATATATACCATTCAAGTTAATGGATACTTATATGCATATGCATACACAGGATCACTTACAGAGTCTGGACCCCCCTCGCGGGTTTTTAAGTTATTCAAACGCATTTCGGTATTTCGTGAGGAACAGACCCAGTAAGTGAGCCTGTGCCGGTTCATCATGAGTTCACCAACCGCAGGCCAAAACCCATCATCATACACAATTACAAAACGCACAGACAAACCACATAACAAACCACGTTCTGTTGAGTTATATTTAGCATCTTAATTACAACCAAATTGTTGTGCCAACACTTGACATTCATGAAACAAACCGCTTTTTTTATTATGTTATGTTTTTTATGCTATTGTTTTATTATTTTTCAATGTATTGTCTGCAGTAGCATCGGATAAGGCTTTACAATTATAGAAACAAATATGCGTAATTTGTTGCTAAATAAATCATGAAATTGGATACATTGTTAGGTAAAGAAAATCATTTTTTATAGAGATTCTTTGCACTTTGCCCTAGCTGCTCAAACTTTTTATTGTCTCATCCTAGACGTAGTTGTCCAGGTTAATTGAGTTAAGATTTCACATTTATGTTTTTGTCCCACTATCCACTATTTTCATTGTCAGACTCTTTGGTTTCCCGTCATGTTGTTAAGTGGTGGGTTTTTGTAAGTCTGTGTGGTTTGTTCTGTATAAGTATGAACCTCAAAACATACGACAAGAAGGTCAGCAGAGCAAGCTACTCGTCTTCTATGGTTCGTGGAGTTATGTGAGGTGTATTGTCGCATTTGTTTTTCCGCAGTTGTTCTCAAATGTGGTTTTTTATGTGTCTTTTACTTTCCTACTTGCATATCCCATGTATTTTTTTTTCTATGGTGATATTTTGTCTCAGGGTTTTTTTATTGTTTGTTGTCTGTAGTGCAGTTTTTATTGTTAATTTGCTAAATGTACTCTTTCCTGGTGATTGTAATCCATTTGATGTCAGTTTTTGAGGTATTTTGTTTTGTTTTTATATATGTCTTTTGTTTATTATTTGTGTCTATGTTGTACAGAAATGACCAACATAAAATTAGATGTGCCATTCCCAAAACTGTACTTGAAAACGTTTTATTCGGTATAAATTTACTTTAGTGAATGCTAACTTTGAAGATTAATGTAGAAACACGACTTAGTAGTAGTGCTACTCTACTCAGGTGTGGGATTTGGTTAAAATGATCGGTCAGTTGTGAGAGGAAGTAACTGACTACTATTACTTCTGACTACTCCCGGTTGTACACCGAACCATAAGTTGAATATAGAAGAAGAAAAAATTATATAGTCAGTTATAGTCTCAATATTTACTTAACATTCGTTAAAGATGTAAAATATAATTAAGAATTTCCTAAGTTTCTGGCTGTGAGGGAGTTAGATGTGGCATATTTTTACTTAAGGAATGGGCAGACCTTGCTCGTAAGAATGCGTGTAACCTGCCTCTTAACTAGGAAGACAGAGGACAATGGCTTGGTCGAAATGGGTGAGGTGGTAGTAAACATGAAACGGAATTGTTTGCCGAGAGCACGTCGGTCTCGATTCAACAGATACACTCAGGTATTGCAATTATTTTTAAAATGAAGATAGTATAAACAAATATTACTTTGATTTTCAAAATGTCATTAAGGTATGTTTTTTCCACTTTGGTTGATTTAAAAAAATATGGATTAGAACTAAAAAACTTTCAATGTAGCATTTTGTTGAGTGCTGAAATATGAATTTTCCCTTTTGGTAGAAAGCGTATAAAATGCTCATTGCAGAATTTGGTTGGGGATTGAAGACAAAAAATTCCAGAATAGTTAGCCTTGTTTGAAATCAATCAAATCGAAAAATTTTCCGATTATTTTGGTCTTCTTGTCCAACCATTTCACCAACCCATCATTGAAGATGGTGAGAAGCAAAAATAGGCAGACCAAAATAAAACGTCCAATGTCCAGGTCCATCATACCCCAAGAGGGAGTATCACAATTTAAATCTGAAATACCCAATTATTCTGAAAGTAGTAGTAATCAATGTAATTAACTGTTTTGGAAATTCGTAATGCGTTTAATGTTTAATGTTGTTGTAGTGGATTGCGAGTCTCCCCAATAATCCATACCATAAGGGATTTCGGGAATTATATACATTATGTAATATTTGGTTTTGGAAAATAAATCTTCATTATTATTAATATTATTAAGTTTTCAATGTAATAATGTTTTCATGTCTTTTTCACTCACGAACTCTCTGATTCAAGGTATGGTCTTGATATTGTCAGTCTTTGGCAATGTTAGGACTGAGTCGGTCTTCAAAGAAATTTGAGATCTGTTAAAAACAAATATGCCAATCTGTAGTCATACTTGAGATTGTTTTGCCACGATGACCTTAAAATAGTCGAAAGCTTGGCATAACAACTGAATTTGCTTTTTTTTTCCCTTTCCTTGACCCACATTGTTCGTGAATACTTAAGTTTACCGCCCACTGATACTTTAGTATATTTAAAGAAAAATCTGTAATAAATTATCTAAATTAGGTGAGACGTATCCGTATATCCTTGCTTTTCCATTGATTGTATGTAAAGAAAGAAAAATCTAGGATATGAGGACCAAATGATCGAGAAACAACAAATTACATTCACCTAAGACCCGGCTCTGAAGATAACGAAAAGCCAACGTAGGCAGTTACAGGTTCATCATGGACGTACGCAGTGGAACTTTGGGGTTCTGCTAACCAACGTCCCTCGCATCCAATCCTTCCAAGCAAAAGTACTCAGCCTGTTTACTCCGAGTTTCAGCTCTGGCATTAGTGGTACAGTGTTGATCATATGAAAACACGTACTACGATCACGTTTGTATTATGTACAAATATGTATAGTCTACAAATAAATAAAACTGAAAAATATTATGGTTGGTTTCTTAGGTTCGGAAATTCTTCCGTACTGGTGGAAGTTAAAAAAAAATTCTGCCGCCTGGTCGACAAGTCTTGTCCAGCACGATCGATATTTTGACCTAGAATCGCATTTGTGATCTCCGGATCATTTAGATTTTTAGCGTCGTGCTATTCCTCACGTACTTCTGGCACCGTAGATTTTAATTTTACGATTTTGAGGCTGATGACATAAAATATCAGTAATGGGACAAAAGTTGTGACGCGGTCCGGCGGATCGTTCCTACCCTACAAACAACAGGTTTCGACTATCCTCCGGGCTGAATACAGTGAAAGGCTATACCATATTTCAATTCTATTATCCGTTTTTTTTTCTTTCCCCTACCTGTATTAATTTCAATTCGCCATATTGCGCATGAAGGCCGTTATTAAATAATCCCCTCCGCCCATGGCTAATTATCGGGATTCTGTTTTATCGGCCAGGTTTTAAAAACTCCTATCGAATTTTAAAAAGCGATTCTTCAAATTTTCCTAATTGGTACGTTATATAATGCTTTACCTCTTTATAACTATTCGGTCAATTGCGTCGAATGTTTGGGATGTTAAACATAAAATGCTTTCAATAAATTGCAAAACTTTGTTGATAAGGTATATTTTAATATTACGATATTCGGTAGAACTTTGTAGCAGGAGAAAAAACACACTTTTTATCACAGTTTAATAAATAAAATTAATTAACGAAAGTGTTATATTTAGTGACCGTTAATTAATAAGTTCAAAGAATTGAAGGAGGTCAACTTAATTATTACTTATAAGTCGGTCTGGCATCACACCTGTGAATCGTACAATGTTGTACAATCGTTAATGTAGTACAATCGTTAATAAAAAGTGTTTCTATATGAAGCCGCGATTTGCTTACAATTGGAATAAAACGGGGAGTCGAAATGGGAAGTTGGTGGTATGTGCGATCGAAGTCACGATAGCTCAAGTGGTATAGCAGCGGCGTATTTAGCCGAAAGTCGTGGGTTCGAATCCTGCCTGTGACACAAATTTTTCATTTCGAAAAAATTGTATATAATTAATTGAGTAATGATATATTACTTTGAAATAACTCAAAAAAACTCCGTTGAGACTAGGCGCTAACACGGAGCGGTTTTGACCGAAGCGTTTATCGCGAGAAAAATCGAGGCGGTGAGTCGTTCATTGTTGTTGCATTAACCTGACAGACGTAGCGGTCGTAACCGCCTGTCGGTTTTCAAACCGAGTCGGTCGGTGGCGGAGACGACCCAACGCGTCGGTTCTGAAAACGCCAGTCGGTGAGTGGTACCCAAGTATTGCATCAGCCTTGACACACGTGGCGTTTATTTGAGCTGTTCGTACCCCACTTTCTTGAAGGGTTGTTTGTTTATCAGTCTTCTAATTTACTTTTAAGATGCAAAAAATAGACGTGGAGAAAAAAATTTGTAATGCGGCATTTTATTTTACTATGTAACTCGTCAAAACTGCCCATTTACATTCTGGTAATGTTTAAACATTCTTCAGGGTGTTTCCTCATCTCTGGAAACAAATTCTTAAAATGCCCTCTTTCGCTTCTCTTCTCGACAATTGGATGAACCCACATTCTCCTGTTTTTTCTCCCTTCCAAGACACCAGAAGTATCTCTTCATCCATGGGAACTCCATGGGGAATGGGCCAATGCCAGTTCAATAAGATTAATAAATAATAGAATTTTAGCTAATTCTCAACTTCCTGACACCTAGAGCTTTACATATTGATACTTAACCACCACTAAAAATGGGGGGAAAAAATCTAAGTATTTACAGATTGTACGGTGCTGTACAGTAACAACCGTTTTTAAAACGAACTCACCTTCCTCCAGGGCCTCTTTTAACTTACAACTACTTGAAAGTACATCACCCTATAATTAAATGATTTCTACAGCTTTACGGGTACAAAGTATGCGTATGACTGTCGGTGATACATGGTAGTAACTAGTTTAATAAAGATTTTGTTTTGAATGTTATCTGGAGGAGGAATGGGACCTCGTTCAAATCCCAGCTCTGTGCCTTTTAAATTATAGTATGAAAAATGAAAAGTAGTTTAAACCTTCCTTGACTCTGAACAGGAATTACTTTACTTTTATTGATCAGAGAGGATTGATTTTTTTTTTTTGGGGGGGGGGAGCGAAACGGGAATCGAACCTACAACTGCAGGATTTAAGCCGAGAGTCTGACACGCTTATTCGGCTACCCGAGATCCCATCTAAATATAAATCAATTTAATATTTATTTTTAAAGACTATGTTTCAAAACTTCATAGAGAAAAGAAAACCGAACGAGAGGTAGCGTGTAGATAACTGTGAGATTTCACTTTGTAGCCAGTTCCATGGAATGTTCATCAAAGAAAAAAAAAGTACTGCATGGGGGGAATGGTCTGTAAGGCTGTAACTAATACACAAAGTTACATACAGTTACAGTACAATATATTTATTAAACAGGACTTGTTATACAAACTGCAAAATAACACCTTGCGACGTTCAATGATTATATGCACTGCTGTAGAATACATTTAATAACTGAGAGAAAACAAAACCGCTCCGTGTGTCAACGCCCTAAAGTGTTGTTTGTCTACACTAGCGAAGAGGCCCGGAGGGTGAGGCGCAAAGCGAACAGGGGCGGTCCCACCTTTTCTTTTATAAGAAAATTTTATAAAATCGTTTATCAAGAAGTCGTGATAGAGCTCCGTACCATTTCATTAATAATTAACGTTTGAGACGTGTGTGGGGAATGCTGGAATTCAAAAACTGAAAAACACCGGGGTTAAAAGGAAAACAAGGTTTATATAAGAGTGGCGCGTCAAGTTGTCAGGTTGAAAGCAGGTGGGCAAAAAGATCCAGATTGGATTCTAGAAAGTGAAGACGATTCATCAAGTGGATTTCTGTTGGGTTTTATGGAGCAGATCGGCTCAGAATGGACTTAATTGGCAAAACTTAGGAAAAGACTATTGTTAGCTCAGAGTTGGTAATAGTTATGAATAAGTTGTAAAACATTACTTGTCGGTCCGTGAGACGGCAGATGTCTGCAACTAATATATTCCAATAGGAAAAAAACGTTGATCGAACTCGTCAGGACTGTCTATGCATGACGATTAGGAAAATTATTGGCAACATCTTTTTTTTATTCAACTTCCTCGCAAATGCGAAAATTCTCACCAAGGATATAATCCTGACCTATTGCGAGTGAATTCTGTGATTTCTTCTGGGTGTGACAATTCAACTTGAGATGTTGACTCGGTCTGATCATTTTGATATGCTTATGTCATTTCCTTATATTCAGTCGGTGGGCCTAGTGAGTTTTTTACTCTTAGGACATACATACGAGAAAACCTACTAACAAACTACAACACAAAACTACCGCTGAATATGGCGAATGCCGAAACGTCTGGCAGAATGAAAAGCTAGGGCATGCAGACCAAAGTGATCGGAAAAGACCAAGGCTACATGCTCATCACATTTCCAAAAATAAATCTCGAAAGTTCTTGAAAATAGAACATACACCCAAACACAGAAACCCTGTATTGAAGCTGGCAAGAAGCCGAAACACGTCTGACAGAATAATACACCGAGAATATGCGGGCCAAAGTGATCGGAAAAGGCCAACCTACGGGTTCATCACCCTGCACACTTCAAGATGAATCCTTGAAAGTTCTTGCAAATGGGACATACACCCAAACCCTATAGAATCGCGTCTGACAGACCAAAAAACTAGAATATGCGAGCCAAAGTGTAATGAAACGACCAAGGTTACAGGTTCATCACATCGTGGACCTCAAGATGAAATCTCCAAAGTTCTTGAAAATAGGACATACACTCAAACACTACAGAAACCCACCACTGGAGATAGCGAGAACCGAAACATGTCGGACCCCCCTATAGATCATCACCCTGCAGAACTCAGGATGAAATCTCCAGTTTCTCAAAATAGGACATAAAACCAAACACTACAGAAACCCAAGATTGATAATGGCGAGAAGCGGAAACGCGTCTGACAGAAAAAAAAGCTAGGACGACATACCAAAATCATCGATCAAGCTACAACCAAACGTATACTGGATTTTTCAAAACTTATTTTACAATTCAGAGCCATGGGTGTAACAAAATTTGATTGCAAAATAAAATTTGTTTTTCCTTTGGCCGATAGGGTGTAGTGTAAGTTTCGTTTATTGTTAGTTTTCAATTTATTTATTTGTTCGTTAGTTTGTTAGTTATTAGTTTTCAATTATCTAATAGTTTTCTCTGTTTTATCACCTTTCTGATTTTCATTTTATTTTTGAGAGGTGAGGTATGGGGAATGTAAGATCCACTTGTGAAATTTGTACATGCGTAAGAACTACTATTGTCTGTGGCCCTAATAATCCCTGGGTCCGCCTGTTCTCGTTCGTTTTGATTCATGCCGGATCGTTATAGCAAGGAATAATCCGCCCTGCTTAGTGGGGAAAAAATGAAACAAAAAATGAGTAATTATTTAGAAGTGACAAACCCGGTAAACAAATGAGGGCTAACGAACATTCACTCCTACTTTTACTAGTTGGTTACGCGGTAAGTCACAGACATTGTTCGCTCCTTCTTACGAGTTGGAGAAAGATTGTTTTAACGCCGGCGACGTCGTGAAGGTGAAGGGGGATAAATATACTGGGAGCCGAGGGTGGCAGGGGAAAGGGCGTGGCTCCTCGCCCTCAAAACCCTTTCTCTTCTCACCCTCTATAAATATTGTATTCAAAACGGAGGGAACGCATCCGTATCATTTTAGAATATCGAATGGAAGGAAGTTTCCTTCTAAAAATGTCTTATTCTGATGATTCTTGAGACACCGACGGGGAAAGAAAGCAACATAGTTACCAGAAAGTTAGTAATAACTAAATGATTGTTAAAATAAGTAATGCAAGCAAAGTTTGGTCGTTTCTGATGATTTTGGTCTGTCAGACGCAGTTAGGCTTTAGGCCAACTTCACTGTTGGGTTTGTGTAATGTGTGTGAACCTTTTTGTATGTAAGCCCATTTGGAGGAACTCTACAAGTGAACAGTAAATAAAGCGAAATACAGACTAAAATAGCTAGGATTCCCTAGTCAAATGCCCGGATAAGAACATTCACAAGTACATTCACTGAAAACGAGATTTCAAAAGTCAATAATTTTTTAGTCTTTCTTTGCTATTTTGATCTGTCAGACGTCTTCAGGCTTTTCCAAATCTACACTGCTGAGTTTCTGGAGATTTTGCGTCTCCATACACGAAAAAACGCACAGACCAATCACCACCAGAAGCTCAGCACTATAGTTGGCGAAATGAAACTAAACTTTTAGTTACAAAGAAGCTTAAAAGCTTAATAACATGCAATTAGTGTAATGATTATAAATGAATGTCTGTACTTTTTCGATTCAACAGTGTTGAGGCTTCAGTTCGGACATTTCCTTTCAACCTCGTCTGCTTAATCTCGCTGGTTTGGTACTTCAAGCTAGTTAGCATTCATCTTTAGGTATGAGTTTGGTAGTGATTGGTCTTTCCGCTTTCTGTTGTGTATGTTCTAGTTGCAGAAACTGCACAAACCCACCACTGGTTTTGGAGAAAGGTCGACATGCATCCGACCAAAAACAGCTAGGATATGGAGAACGAATGATCGAAACAGACCAGAGTTATTGTACATACACCTAACAGACTCACTACCTACACAGAATAATATAAAACGTTTAACCAGTAAACCATCCCTAAAACCTTTTATTCAAAAATTGCTGTTTATGTTCTGAAAAGCTTCTGCACATATGTGACAATTGCTTGGTTGATTTTGATCATTTTAGTCAGTATATTTCCTATTTTGGTCTGTCAGAGGCGTTTCGGTTTTTCAACATTAACAGTGGTAGATTTTTGATGTTCTTACAATTGGGACTTACGAACGAGAAGCGCACAGGTCAACCACTATTGAAACCCACCACTGAAGTTGAGTCCACGTCGAATGGATAAAAATAAATGTGTATGTGTACTTTCTAATATTCCGGACGATCCTCGTCTGCCAATTCTCCCCGTTTTGGCCTGTCGGCTGCTAACTGAAGAAGCTATAGTTTGGTCGTTTACTTTCATCCTGGTCTGTATAGACTCGTTGTTTTGATTTATCAGACTAGTTTTTTCATTGCTCCATCTTCACTTATGGTTTTCGCTTTGTAATGATAGTTCATTGGCCCAGGAGTCCACAGACTAAAATGATTTTAAATGATAAAACTCAAAGTTCATCACCAAGTAGATCCCAGATCACTAAACATATATTGAATTTATTTTTAAATTATCAGAGGGTGCAAGAAAGTTTCCCGAGCAATCTCTTCTGACTCTTGTTCTGAGAAGCGGAAAGGCAAAAAGGCAAAATCGAAACGCAAGTCAATGATGCTTATTTCAATTTTTCTTAATATATATTAATCAAAAATTATTATCTGTTTTTTAAAAGAGTCTACTGGTAGTCAAGTAATTTGTAAGATTATATTGGGTTGTCCGGAAAATAATGCAGGATTTTAAGTTTTCATTAAAAAAAATCTATATAAAATATTCTGTTTACGTTTACAGGATTACTCATTNAAATAAATAAGTTACCAACACGTTGGGAGAAATGTATTGAGAGTATGGGAAATTATTTTGATTAAAGAACATTGCTTTAAAGTAACTAGTTTCTTTTTTTTGTTTAATACCAAAATCCTGCATTATTTTCCGGACAACCCAATATTATGCAGGGTGGGCGACCAAGACCCGAGGGGTTAAATGCCTGGGTAGACTCGTATCCGAAATTTGTAAGATTAGTTAGAGATATTATAAAACCGTTATGAAGAAATTTTCTTTTTGTTTGTCAATTTACTAGTTTTTAACAATAGAATCACTCCTTTTTAGTGCCGAGGCCGTCAGTCCTATACTCCTATGATGTTTAATGGCTGTTCATTTATGTGTTGTTTGTTTAAGTGAAGCTTCCTGCAATTATAGCCCTCTAAACTCTAGCAGGTAGTGGAGCGTTCAACTCAGCTTTGTCTTCTAAACGTCCACCCCCGTCGGCAATATCCGTGCCTTCGGTGAGAAACAAACGTCAATGGAAGGGTTACGAAATCCGTTCCAAACCCGTCCACCGGCGAAGTAGTTATAACAACTCCCCCCGGACCTGTCCCGTTTCTTTCTAAGAGGAAAAACCAAACCGAGGCCCACAATAATTGCCAATTTCACTAATTGAGATGGGGGAATTTTTTCTTTTTCAATCGATTCCTCGCGACCGGGAGATCAAATAATGCAAAGAGACCCGCTGGATTCTTTAATAAAAGATGTTGACAAACCAATTTTCTTCGCCCGAGTAAAAAAAATACTTAAAAGTGGAGGCAGTTTGTAATTACTGAAAGATTCAGAGGTGAGCTCCGTATTAATTATAAATAACCGATACCTATGCATCATGAACATGATGATGATGATTATTGATTAATAAATGAAAAACTATTTGTTCAGATCATACACCAATACCCGATCCAGGCTGGCGCCCTGCAAGGGAGCATTGTTGGTCCCATCCTACATACAATTTATAATGCTGATCTGCCGATACATCCCAACACCATCCTTACAACCTACGAGTATACAGCTAATTTATCTCCCAACTGCCATCCTACCCTAGCAACTTCCAATATCCAGTAACATTTGAGCTCATTGAAGAATGGTGCAAAATAAAGGTCAACGGGAATAAATGCGCCCAAATTTCGTTCATGCTAAACACACAGCCTTGTCCACGTCAATACGTTAACCGTAAAGAATTACCGACATCTACAAAAGTAAAATACTTAGGGCTGTACGTAGACAGTAGGTTGATGTGGAATCCTCACACAAGACCCAAGCGACAAGAACTAAACAGGATTTGGGGATTTGGACAACCACGAAGACTTACAAACCGAATTCAGTCATGATGGAAGAACAAAATAACTCCTCTACAAAACATAACTTCAACTTATTTGGATATACGGAGCTGAACAGTTGGGTACCACCAAGCCATCTACCAGCTAACGAATCCAAGCTTTCTAAATCAAAAGTCCTCAGAAGAATTATTCAAACTTCTTACTGTCTCCAATCTCTCTATCCAGTTATCCCACCTTAACATTCCTTTCTTCAAAGGAATTCACTCCAATATTTCAATCCTTCCAAACCATACCGCTCAAGCACTCTCCAACTCTTCCCATCGCCTCGAACGACAATGGCCTCGAGACCCCCACGTCTTAACCCGAAACAAACGGAGTGCCATGGCTGACTTCTCACAACACGTGTCCTCCAGATGCAGCACTGGCCGATATGTTAGAACCACCAGAATACCATTAGAACAATTTTATAATTCATGTACAGGATACATGTCAATAGTAAAAAATTATGTATCAGGTTTTTCACATGAAAAGGCGGTGCCTAATATTTTCACAGGTAAATTCTACATATCTCGTAGAAGCGTGTTCGTAGAACCATTTCGTTAAATTTGTTAGATTTTGTAGTTTGGTTGTCGACTTTTCGCCATCTTGGTTCACCCACCCCTACACAAATTTGACGTCCTGGCGAAAGCAGCATTGATCAGTTTGATGCTTTGATCGATAATTTGATCCAATTAATTGCCAATCAACCTGGTCTGCCTATTCTCGCTGTGCTTATTTGTCCAACGCGTGTTAGCATTTCGCCATCTTCAGTGGGAAAATACAAAATACGCAGACCATCCACAGATAGGAAGACAAAGATCGGTAACGACCAAATTACACGATCATCACCCCGCGGACTACACAAAGAAATCTCCCAATCTTTATTTTTATTAATTTATTTTAAATGAAAAGGAAGTTGTTCTGTTTTCTGTATGAATAATGTAAGATTAGATTTTTTCCGTGAACGTGTAATTATATTTTTAAAGAGTCCTTTGGTTGGTCATTTACGATTTGGTTTTGGTGGAGTTCTTACAAATAGGGCATACAAACGAAACAGTGTAGTGATCAGCCGCCATACAAGCCATTTTAGCTTAAAAAAATGCTGAATGGTGGAGAGTGAGTGCGGTGTTCAATCCTTTTAAAAAGATAGTTCCTACTCACAGTAAGTACTCTGTAGTGAGTAGGCGGTAAGTACACTTACCAGTAAGTACGCCATCTTTTGAGACGGGTTGGTAGTGATTTGTTGTGCGCTTTCTCGTGTGTATATTCTTGTTTTAAGATCTCATAAACCAACCAGTGAATGCGGCGAAATTCCGAAACATATATGAGAGATCAAAACAACGAGACTGGGTGGATCGGGTCGATAGGAAAGGGCCAAACCCATTGGTTCATCATCCCGCAGAACTCAAGATGAAATATCACCAAACATTTGACCGCTACAAAATCCACCTATCCGTTTTGTTAAATTTGTGTTCAATTGTCAACTATGGGAGAAAAATCCTAAAAATATCCTCTACACATGTCTGATAGTCGGCCTTTTCAGGTCATTTTCGTCTGTGAACCTTCTCCTTTTAGCTTGGCCGTTCCTGATCATTGTATTTTCTATTCTTCAACCCTTTACAGATCTTTCACCGTCGTCCTCCGTGATGGGTTTGTGTAGTGGTTTGTCTGTGTGCTTTCTCGTATGTAGGTCCTATTTTTAGGAATGGCGCAAACCCACCTCTGAAGGCGGCGAAATGCCGGAAGGATTCATATCTGGCAGTAGGTCTTTTCCTTTCATTTTGGAATGTCAGACGCGTTTCGGCTTTGCGAAATTCTTACAAATATTTTTTTACTCTTCTTTTTCGATTGTTGACTTTTATATTTCTTGGGTTTCTTTTCAGGAACTTAAAAACGTGTCCTGCGAAAAGACAATACAAATTTTTGCGATTTTTTTTTTTGCGTTTTTTTGAAAAAAAAGCGTCCTACGAAAAGACAATAAATTTTTTTCGCTTTTTTTTGCGTTTTTTATGAAAAAACCATCTAAGAAAATGCACGACCAAACCAATTAAAAAAGGCCATGAGGAAAGACAGACTAAAATAATAGAGAGCGACCAAGCTAAAAAAAGATGGCTTATGTAGTGGTGGGGCTCTTCACTGTTTAGTTTGTATGTCCTCTTTGTAAGAACTCCATCAAAACCAAATCGGAAATGACCAACCAAAGGACTATTTAAAAATATAATTATACGTTCACGGAAAAACAATGTAGTCTTACACTTCATACAGAAGACAGAACCGCTTATAAATGTTTCGTATTTTTCACCTTGAACATACTAGTATTTTAATGTGCCTCGATGTTTCCACCCTTTTCTCATTCGCCTTTCCGCTACACGTGAAAGTGAGTTGGACGGAATTTTGTAAATTACCATGTTAAAGTCTGTATTACAGTTTTACTTATTTACAAGTAATTAAAAATATCTACTTTCATCGCTGGGTTTAGTTGTTAGAAGAGGGCTGGTTTGATCTCGTTCTCGAGAGGCAAAGTTGTTTAACAGACCCTCATCCTTCTTGATACAAAAATAAATTAGATTCTTCCTTGCAATTTAATTAGGAATTAAATTAAGACCGATCCACGTTTGCAGGCAGAAGGGGCTGAAAATTAAAATGGTCCGTAATTAGGCATGGACCCGTTGAAAAGTTTATATCCTCCTTGACCCAAGGATAAAAGGAACCTTCCTTTCCTCGCCGAAGAGCTGGGACCCAATCAAGTTTCGGCTCGTGCAAAGTCCTGAGAGATTACTCGCTTCCTCACGCACCCGTTATAATCCTCCGCTTAAAAGGAACCCCCCCCCCCAACGGCCGATCAAGTCCCTTCATACTTGGAGCCCTCGGAACTGTCGGAGCGGGTGGTCTTACCGACACAGGACTTAACAAGAAAATTGGGTATGCTGATTTGGCAAAATTTGTACTTATAATTTAGACACCTTTCTTTATCGTCCGTTATTATATCATTTATTTGTCATAAAAATAAAATCGAAAATACCACAAAACCAGCTAATGAAGTTCGTTATTTCGTTAATGTTCTTTTAAGCATTGCTCCCCCTCTTTTGTATTGAATATATGTAGTTAATTAAAAAAAGTTGAAGACAAACAAAAAGTAACTTTTAGCTTAGTACTACTAGCTTGAGTGTTGAAGCCATGTGTTCCCAAATACTCAATTCTTCTTTCCTCCTTTTCATACTGTATGGTCAAATGATATATTTTTTTTTAAATAATTGGTTGACTTAAATGCATTTTATTTTTTTAATAGGAGAGAGGCCGTTTCCCTGCCAGTGGAAAGACTGCACGAAGCGATTCGCAAGGTCAGACGAATTAGCAAGACATTGGCGGACACACACTGGGGAGAAGAACTTTATATGTCCTGTTTGCAACAAGAAGTTCATGCGCAGTGATCACCTAAGGTAAAGAAATATTCCTCAACTTTGTATGCTCAGTTAGTTTTATTTGATTTCAATTAATTATTCTTTTTATGTTAGGTCCTTGGTTGAGATGAAAAAGTGTCATAAGCGAGATTCGAACCCACCTCCATCGACTAGGTTTGGCCGGGTTTGTAACCCGCTCGTGACCCTAAATTTTTCATCTCAACCAAGAACTTACATAAAAAGAATAATTAATTAAAATAAGTAATATGGTCAATTAGACCACTAAACATAAATGGATTTGTTGCAGCAAGCATGCAAGAAGACATCCAAACTTTGACGCCTCCATCCTAAGACAACGGAGGGCTTCACACAAGTCTTCATCGCTCAACCTGAGCGAGGCGTCGTCCGAAAATATGTCTGAGTCTACTCCATCGCCTGAATTCTAAAAGCGTTTTTATAAAATCACAGCTGTTGGGAAGAATACAGCCTTGCAGACTCCCGGTGAAGTTTTAAGAACTGGAATTGATTTTCAGTCGATTTACTACTTTGTTGTTTTAATTTTCTATACCTAGTTTGGAAAAGGTAGTATAAAGAGAAAAGGGGGAGAGTCGAGACGAAATATCGTACCAGGTATTTCTCCATGATTGGAAATTAAATGTTTTTTACATGACAATCTGTAAAATGACACTTGCTTTATGGAAAATAATAACATATCAGTAAGTAGCCTATGTACTATTTTTTTAAAATGCCTCCAAATAATATGAGTTACATAATAATATATACATATTCAAAGTTTTGGAAAATTGTTTTGTTTTTTAAGTTCTAGTGAATTAGGGCAGCTTAAGTATTGGGACCTTTAGAGTTATATTTAAACGGATACATTTTTGAAAACAGCTTAGTTTTTTATCGCTGTAGAAATAAGTGGATTTAAACTTTTCTCTAATAGCATTTGTTTTCTAGTCAATGTTGCATTTTTGGAAATAAAATATGTTCAAAAGTGAATTTTACTTCCAATTGACAATTGAGTAATCACTTATCTTCCACTTTAATCTTTGAAAACAAAATTTATTATTAAGGGTGAAAATAGTATATTTTTACAAAATGTTTTTAAAAAAATTGTTAATCACTTGCCTTACAAATTTAATATTAGATACTAATACTGATTTTTAAAAACCTAATATTTAAAAATGTCTACCTGCCAAATAGTAAATTAACAAATAGGTTAAAAATACACTTACATAACAAATTCAATTTTAGTGACATCAGTAATTTAGGAAGGTTTGAAAGAGGAGGAAATTATATAATCACAGGATAAGCTTTCAATCCTTTTCTTCTTTGTCTTTTCTTTTGATAATTCCCTAAATACAATTTGTGAAATAAAACTATTTATATATACATATATTATATATTTTGTAAAATTTGGAAGAAAGATAGCGGGGTCAGTAACAAACCAAACAATAAGTTCCTCGTTTATATTTTATTTTACCACTTAAGTGAAAACCAGAGAGAAGTCATTCTTTTTTCATTTTCCTTAATTTTTAATACCAAATGTAATCTCTCTTCATTTTATTTAAAAATCTGTGATGCCTTACAAGTCTCTCTGGATTTTTGTTTTTTCCTTTATTCTTATTTTCAATGAAATACACTTTTTTTTCGACCACAAAAGTTGTTTCATATGGATGTATATAATTGTATATTATCTAACTGATTTATTATATGTAAAGGTGTATAATTATAAAGACAAAAAAATAGTTGTTGTTTGAAACCCTCCAATTTAGCAAAATAGACTGTTTTGTAAATTACGGAGAAATCAGGTTGAGTTGATTGACAACAAGTTACCATTTCAAAAAGAAAAATTATAATCTGTCAATTATTAAAACTCCTTATTTTTGGTTTTTGAGATGTAACACCCACTTAGAAACTTTTCTAGTTATGATGTATATACTCTTATTGGAACACTTATTGTAATCATTATTGTATATAAAATGTGAATATTACTTCTTGAAATATAAGTTTTACTCTATTCTTGTAGTTGAAACGCTCTGCTCAATATTCACCTAGGAGCTCAAGAGTTATCTTTTTCCTTCATTTATTGTTTTCCTTTACTGTGTTTAAGGACCAAAAGTATTGATTTACAGGAGCAAGAGTATTCATTTATAAAGATGCGATTGAGGAGTGGGCTGTGTTCTTTAAAAAAATAAATAAAAATAAAAAGTATATATATAGTTAGACAAAAATTCAATTTTTATCTAACATTCTTATTATTTTTAATTGTAAAATTTGTATATGTTTTATTGAATTATTATAACCATTTTTTTAACAGAAAAAATTAGCTTCTTTTAAATATATATTTCATGAAAAAATATATTTCAGCGGTTTACCATTGTCTTGTTTTATACCTATTTTTTATACATATATAAGTACAAAAATTATAGAATTTTAGCTCAACATTATAAATTTGTTAGCATTATTTATAGACAGTCATTAATGTTATAAAAATCACATAGCATTATTTTTGGTAAATTAAGGACTGATAATACAAGACTACACACAATGTAAGGTTTAAAAAAAGGTTAATCAATTATTTGCTCGTGTGACATTTAAATTCCACAAAATAAAATTGAATGTAAAATAAAATCTGTTAAAATTCAACACCAAAAAAATACTATTGGCCTAGATAAAATGGTGTTCTGAAAAAAAAACCCTGTCATTTGTTATTGGTGTATCGAAAATATTTTCAGAAGTCTGTTTTCGTTGTTAAACGACTGGAAGATAGGAGACACTCTGAGTATATTCTGTACATCAAATTGAATTTTAACAGTTGTCTTAATATTATAAATAAAGGAAACAGTTTTTCATTTGTTCAATGTATTTTATTATTAACCTGGTTTTATTATTAATTAAAACAAAAATTTCCCAATCTCTGTGAGGGGGAATACCATAATAATATACCCTAATCATAACCAGACAAATTTAACCTTCTTTTTTATCATACAGCCCAATGCATTAAATGACGGGACCTTCAATAAATTACGTTTGTCATGGGTTCGAGTCCCGCTTGTGACACTAATTTTTCATCCCAATCTTTTTTGTATAAAAATTAATACATATTTTAGAAATGTAAAATTATTAAATATTTATGACTAGTATTAGTGATCATACTATTGAATTTTAATATCTACCTTTCAGAAGTCTCTTTCTTCCCGGTTCCTTTAAACTTCAATTTCATCTTCCTAAAATTATATTTATTAGTGTTGCAAAACATGCTTATGTCTTAAAAAAAGAGAGGAAAATGAAACAAGAAGAAAAATTCTTCTTACTTGATTAACGAAGTAAATCTGTCTTTTTAGTTGGTGTCTACTGTATAATCTGTCATAATACAGTCCATCTGCTGCAGGTGTCTGCCCTGTTTTTTGTATTGCCTGCCTTATTTATTTATTTTGTATACTTCATGACGAATGACATGTATTTCGGGTAGTTTATTTTATTTTTTTTTTATATTAGCCTTAGAGAAAATTAAAGAATTCAATAAATTGCATCTTGGGGAAAGGGTAGCGTGGTAAAAAGGCCACAGGTGATGGTGGGAATTGAACCCACAACTGCGTTGTCTATGAGACTTGTAGAGCACTAAATAAATTGATATTTGCTCCCAACTTGTTTCTATATTGATATTTTTAAACTGTGTAATCTATTTGCAGATTAAATAACTGAATCACATAGATTGTTCTGTTAAAGCCATGCCTGAAGATTTCCATTTTGTAAACAAAGAATTTATTTTGTATGGTTAAAATAAATCAATACTGATAATGGTAATGTTGGAAGTAGATAAATTTGGTGTAATTTTACTTTGTGTAAAAACTTTAATTTAGTACCTATTAAAATTTTACAAACTTCAAAGTGATAATAAAAACTAATCCCTTTCGCTCAAAACAATTTTTTCAAACAGAAATAATAAATTTAAAAAAGAAGTTATATTAGGATGAAGAAATTCTGAAGAGAAATATTTATAAACCATCTCATAAGAACATCAAGGATTACCTTTTGTTTTTAAAACAAATTAAATACACAATTTAATTTTATGATTAAATTCAGGTACATAAAGATTGACAAAAAGTTTGAAAGATGGCATCAACACCAGGGTTGAGCTTTTAAAAATATAAATTATTAAATAGTGTAAATATTAAAAATTTCAAATAAGAAAAATATAAGTCAGATCACAGAAATTTCACAACATCAATAAATAGTTTAATCATTTCTTTTAGAATAAAAAAAAACTTTACATGTACATTCTAAAAATGTTTGGACATTTCTGTTGAGCAAGTCTTGACGCGTTACATAAATAGTTGTATTAAAAATACTGTGAATTTCAGTGTCGTAAGTTAAGTACAAAATATTTTATAATAATTCAAAAAATAATTTAAATGAAATCGTCTGACAGTTTGAAGAATGTCAAGTCTGTCAATGAGATCGATAAATGCATAATTTTTTTCCCTCAAAAATATAAAATTGAAATAAATACAAGAAAATCATACTAAACAAAAACCTATATACAAAAAATTGGTTTCTTTCTAAAATGGAAAAGATGTAGAAAATTGTTTAGCCTTCCAGCTCTTTCATAGCATCTTCAAGCCTCTTCCGGGCAAGGTTGACTCGCTCTTCCTGTCTTTTAATATCTTCTTCAGTGATTGAAACGGCCTGGGATTAAAATAAAAGAGTGAAAATTTTTAAAATGAATGGACGGGATTAAATATAAATTGTAATAGTGACCTGAACAAGTGGTTGCTCAGGGTTGAGGTAAACGCCTGGATTTTTCTCAAGGGAGGCTTTCGCTCCCAGCTGGCCTGTTATAGGCTGACCGAGGACGTGTAAAGCAGTGGCCATGGACTGTAGTAGCGTCTCGTCATTGACATTTGGTCCGACTGATTTCAAATTCCTTGGTAGTTCCATTCCTTTGAGTTCTGAACCATCTATGTCACTCGCCCTCAGCCCTTCGAGTCGTTTCTCCCAGAACAACTGTTTCCAATAGGTTATCAATATTTTTATAAATTTGAAATTTTATTTAGCTCACCTGCTTGGGCTTTTCTTGGTTTCCATGTTTTCCAAACTCCGATTTGGTCTTACCCTCCTGGGTGCGGTACAGAGTCACTGGTTGCTTAAATATGGACGCTGTCTGTCTAATCGGAGGCACCAGGGAGGCATCATTCCGCATCCCTCGGCTGCTAATCAAACACATATTAATTAGAATCATCATAAGGAGGTTTTAAATTTCAACATGGAAAAGGTAGTTCATAAACATCAAATAAAAAGCAAGAAGAAAAGCTGGAAACATTTATCCTTAAAACAACTGCTAAGCTTAAAATCACAATTGTGTAAGCTTATCTTTACCATCTCATGGAAAAATCAGAGGAAGAAATTGAACACACTAACCCATTGATTTAACGTAAGTTTCAATATGTCAATTTAATATATCATCAGCAGCTTATAGTAATCATTTTTTAATTGATGGTAAAATGATTGTAAAACAATTTGCAAGCATGACCAACAGCTAGGTTTTGAAGATTAATCAAAATTATTGTAGAAAAATATTAAAATTTTATAAATAATTCTTTCCTAATTCTGTACATCACAATCTGGCACAATATCAGAACTACCTGGCTAACAAATCAATTATCCAATGGATAAGTTCAATTAACTTCTATAACACTTATTAATAGGTTGAGAGCTTTCAATAAATTTACCAAAAATAATTGAAAACTGATTTCCAAATAAGAGGTTTTTCTCATAAGTTGTTATTTTAAAAAAAAGAGGCCCATTTTGAATCCCATTTTGATTTTTTCCCTTTCAGTCCCACACATGCTTTTCCATTATTTTCACATGCCATCGACCTTTACCTGTAGTCAAACTGGTTAGCTCTTGGTTTTTTGTGCCTCCGCACCAGGAGGCTGTTATTGCACTTGCCGGTCGAGAAGTCGAACGCCGTCAGGTCGACGGTGTCGCTTATTGCGCGGACGAGCTGCGGCTTGCTTTCAAATTTCTGACCCTCGGGGCTGAAATCAAGAAAGACACAAACCCGCCCCATCACTATCAGTTTTAACTTTTTTTTTTAAATAAAAAATTACATGCTCCAACCACCCAAACATAAATATGGATGGGAGAAATTTTAAAATCTGATTCAAATAAACTCAGTGCTTTTTACTGACAAGAGTGAACGACAAAACCAATATAAATTTACAACACTTTATAAATATATTTATAACATAATAAATCAAGCTTGCAAAAAAGAACACAAAAGCGAGCACAAATTTAAAGATATTTTCAAATTAATAAATAACATAACAAATTAATAAGTCAAACATTGGTAGAACAATATGGTGCATGATAGTAGGGAATAAACATTTAATTGCTTTCACAGGAGAGGAGATATAATTGATATCCATGCTGAAGGTGTTCTTTTTGTTTATTGTTTTTCATAAACCTCTTTTCAGTGAATTAAACTTGAATTTATCAGATATATTACATGAGTATTCATCACTTTTACTTATTTCGCATGTACAAGGACATAACTGTCATTGCGTTTTATCACAGAATCTCAAATCTTTATACAATTACACGTAAAAAGAACATAGACCTAGAAATTATGAATGGTGGAGTGAGTGCGGTGTTCAATCCTTTTTAAAAAGATAGTTCCTACTCATAGTAAGTTGTTTTCCAACGATCCAGAACTATCTTTTTAAAAAGGATTGAATGTCGAACTTTTTAAGTATAATAATACATAACAAAAACAATATTAAGTAAATAATTATTTGTTTAACAAATGGAAATTAGACTGATGACTGAAAGTCAGCTGATACGCGCAAAGGACACATGCATGCACGAAACAAAATCACACCCATACACTGATGGACAAATTTAACCCACCACTCAATTTATTTAGTTTAAAATTAAATCCATTATTTTTCTACACTAGTTACAGGTAATTATGAACTATCAAAGTCAAAATAAACAGTAAATAATGCTCTGTTTACTTCCTTTATTTACTTTTGTACTGATTAATCCTATTTGCACAAAAAATATATTATGCACTTCCATTCTGCACTGCCTAAAGATTGCCTTCAGTTAATGTTTTTGATTTGTTGATTTTATTTGATATTGTTCTTTTTCTTAAAACTTTTTCAATGGCACCAGTCAGTCACTTGAGTGAGTATGACAGTGTCAAGTCATAACATTATTAGTAGAAGGATACAACCAGCACAAAGACACTAGGAGAATGAGATAAATCACTCTACAATAGAAAGAGTTCTTCTAAGTCTACCGACCAGAAATGAGATTCATCATCAGGCTTTACAAAACCGCAGCACAGTTAATGTGATAAGAATCTGATAAGACAAGTCCATGACAGTGTTTCAATCTCCTCCAGGACTGTAAGAAGGCTCAATGAAAATAACCTCAGGGCCCAGCACCCGGTTCATGACCATCAAATGGCCAGGCTTCAATATGCACGGGAAAATGTGTATTTAGATATTGTAAAATTGGGGATGAGTTCTCTTTACAGATGAAGGAAGAGGTGGCCTCAATTCTTCAGATGGATGTAATTTTGTAATATCATATGGAGACGCTGGGAGAAGGTACACCCCATGCTGTATGGTACCTCAGGTGTCATTCCACAGGGGGTCATTCATGTTCTCTGGGGTAACATTTCCTTGGAAGCCTGCACCGAATCGGTTGTTGCTTGAGGAAGATCTTTAAACTAACAAAAGTCTACTGCTATAAATCCTTCAATAATTAATTGTGGATAAAATTACAAAACTTGAAAACCAAACAGTTCTATTTATCATCATCACCTTGATCATTGATCTCAGGTACGTTTTTCAACAACTGATATGCAGTAAGTCTAGTACAATCAGGAGGGGGTTTGGTTGTTCATAAACTGAAAGTTGATTAAATAATACATTTTTCATGAAGTTTAACATCTCTAGAGCAAACCTAATATTTCAAATTGTTTTGCCTTGATGGCATTAAAATAGGTCGAAAGCTTGACACTACTAACAACTGAATTTGCTTTTTTTCTTCAAGAGCGTGCCTTGATCCAGAGTGTACTTGAGTGAAAAAGTGGTCAATATTTCTAACATTGTAAAGTGTCTGAGTGACAACCAAACTATTAGTAGTACAAGTACCTAACTGGCGTTCATCTAAATAAAGAAATTTAACAGCTAACAAGATAAAAAAATTGAATCTATGAATGATATTAGCAAAAAAAATGATTCTTTAATAAATTAGGTGTTCAACCCTGTAAAGTATGGTTTAACTGAAACAAAGGGGTCACCTGAGAAAAATACAAAATGCAGAAAAAGCTAAGACAGACCAGGATGATCAAACTACATAAGTATTTAATAATGTTTATCAACCTTTTCTTTTACAATCCATGTTTTTAAATTTGTAGATATTCTTCTAGAGTTCCTACCCTAATTAGCAATGACAGCTGAAGGTTGCTTGGATACCCTCAGACAAAATTCCACAGCACATTTCTGCTTGTCTGGACAGAACAGCCGATTTGAAATAGAAACAGAATCACGTACTTTCTAATAAAAAATAGTCTTCCTCGAGCAGGAGGAAATTAATTTTGATTGTTGGTCTCGGCCGTTGACCCGTGGATCCGTTAAACATAACTTAAGTAGTTTTTATTATTTTTATGCGTTTGATAAAAATAAAACCGACCAAATAAATGACGGTTGAGTGTAGTAAAATGTGTAAAGCTATATGAAGCAGGTCACCTGTAGTAGCAGACGTCGACTTTCCCGGCGGAGAGTCCCGACTTCCTCGTGATCTCTTCCCTCTGCCAGCCCTTTGGAAGGGCGGTGCAATCGTATCTTTTCTTCTCAAGGGCCGACATGCCGAAGAGAGTGGAAAATCGCGGAAAACGTTTTCCCTTTCGGCGCTGGATCAACCAAAACAAACCGAGCCGACCAAAACGAAAGCCCCTTCGGCACTGTTCCACCGACGACAATCGATACACGGTATATCAACCTCGAACACTGGTACTTTTATCGATTACTTCAAGTACTGGTACTATTTGAATTGTTTTCCTTTGCTAAACTATCCCTATTTTTAATTCGTATTGATGAAAATTATAAACTGGAAATTATAGTTTGGTCGTTTCCGACAATCCTAGTTCGTTTACGCAATATTGGACACTCTTTGATAAGAAGTTCACCCGGAACCTCACCTTCAACAAATCTTAACAAAAAGTAACGTTTGTAAATATTTTTTTTAAACCTACATCACACCAGACTGCATCTCATAATCTCTAAATAATCAACAAAAAGTAACAACATCATTAATCGATATATGTTTAGCGGTCATAATTTACTATATTAATTATTTCAATTAATTTTTCTTTTTATCTACTTTTCTTAATTACCGGTTGTTTCATTATTTGTTGAAGTCATGAGGAGCGGTCAAGAATGATATAGTTTAGAAAAAACCTTTTTTATTTTTTTGCTGACGTTTCGACCTTTAGTCGGGTCATCTTCAGGGCCTGTGTAAATGACAAAAGATGTGTTGATTAAAAAAACTACAATTGAAGATGTAAATATAAATTTTGAACCAAGTATTTCATACTGCAATAAACTGTGGTGTTATTCTTGTCATACTGGTTTTGGGTGAAAGTGTTGTGAAACGTGAATTTGTATTCCGCTGTTTTTATATGACCTTGACAGGGTTTTATTTAACTCAAAGGTAATCGAGAATGGAAATTTTCTGGGTTGGATTTGTGATTCGGCATTCAATATTGGACATTACATGGGCCCTTGTGAGGGAAATCTGTCAGTTTTTGAGGTCAGTTTTAAACCATCATCTCTGCCTGATTATTAGAGCAGTGTGTGCTATGCCTATATTTTTCTTTGTGAACTGCCTCAGTATTTCTTTGCTTAAATACGATTATTACTATTATTTTATTTGATGTTGCTACCATCAGTGGAGATTATAGTTGAGTCAATAAGTTTTCTTCGGCGCGTGGAATTGTTAAAGGTGTGGCTACTTATGAACTGGTCATTAGTTTTCTGCCAGCTCTTCCAAATACAGGTCATTTGAACTGCCAAGATGCAGGCGGCTTGATAAGACATAATCCTGTTGTCTTTTATGATTCGCAATAGCATCTGGCGCACGTGTTAGGTTTGCGGAATTTCTACAAATAGGACGTACATACGCAAAAGCGGAAACGTACCATACTTAAGATGATGAAATGACAGACCAAAACGGTGAGAATGAGCGGACCGAAAACTTAGAAAACGATCAAACTAAAAGAAATTCTAGAATTTTATATGTAACTTGATATCAACGTTGTACATTCAAATATAAAAGAAATTTTTAAAGAAGCAGTTGTTGAAGCTAGAAAATAGAAAGGGTCTAGCTTATTGTAATCATTTCTCTGTAAGTCTGAAATGATCACTGTAAGCAAGCGATCACAATAGACGGGGTGAAAAAAATATAGATGAAAATTCAATTAATTATGGTTTTTAAGTTGAGTTAAAAAGGCAGTGTTACGAGCGGGATTCGAACCCTGACTTTTTTATCTCAACGTAAAAACCTTAATTAATTTAATGTTTTTAATTGGCCAAGCGGACCACGAAAAATAGTGAATAAATGAAAATGCATAATAGGTACTTGTATTGAACAAAAATTTGTTAGAATTATATTCTATCTCAAATCATTGCTCTTCATGTGGTTGTAAGTGAGGTTCTCCCTTTTTTATCTTCGGTACAGCCATATGCTATTGTCGCAACGAAGTTATTCTTACCCAATTTAGTAGTTAACTCCTCAGCTTTCTGCTTCAGCACTTTATTCTAGCATCTTTCTGATTAACCACTCTTTCAATGCGACTTCTATATCATCATCTTTCCCACCTCTCTTTCTTTTCCTATCCTCGTTTTTCATTCGTAACTTTCAAAATTTTCTGCTACAGTAAAATTGTATAACTGTGAACGATTGGGAGCTTCCTGTCGGCTCAATTTTGGTAGCATATCATACATTTTTTTTAAAGTTCATATTTCTTCCTGAAACTGAAATTCTTACTTTTTGCACATTTTTGTGAGATTTGCGATCACTTTAACTGAGATAATGATCGCTATAAACTGGGAAATAGTGTATAATGCATAAATGTTCCTGTCCCTTGTTTTTTAATTACTCTTACGCGTGATTATTATCACCGCGGTCACAATAAACAGGACCCACTGTACTAGCAAATTTGACGTTTCTATCTTTCAATTGATTACTGGTGCTGTTTTTTCTTTTTGGATGATGCATTTGATTAATCACTTTGAACGTCTGTTTATTATTATATTTGACAAAAAGGAGCATTCTGCTGTGGTGTTTTTTTAGAAGAAATTGTAACCCTAGAATTTGATAAATTTCTGATATTTTTTTCAAAATAGGACGTGCACAAAAAGAGAAGCAAGGTAGTCCAAAATTAATACTTTTTTTGGAGGGAGGATAGTATGACTGTCCTGTATTGAGACCATTAAGTATAAATAAGTCTAGACTGGTAGACCAACACTTTTGAAAACAAGATTTTGACTTTAATCTTTTCACAAAAACTCATTTATCTTCAAAATTAATTTTTTTGTGTGTTAAGTATTTAAGTCTGCGTCCATTAATCTGGCGGATAACCTCTCATCCGGCGTTACCTTCCCGGTCCTTTCTCTTATCAATCACGTCCTCAGTACTTTCAAGTTTCACGTCTGCCTGGTGGGCCGTGGGGTAAAAATGCCAAAGTAAACGCCGGTCTTACTTCAGGTCAACTGCAGATTTCTCTTCGACTTCCTGACCGGCCGAGATGTTCCCCGAAGTCAGGCCTCTTCTTCGGGAGAAGCACGTCAGGTTTTTCAAGCGGTTCATCATCACGCCTCCTTTCCTGAAAAACCATGATAATACCAGGTAATCATCAGATTTCAGACTCGATTCCAGCTTGAAAAACTCTTCCCGCTCCACCCGAAATTACTGACATAAATTTATTTGTTTTGCATGCCTGGTATAGTCATCGTTTGAATATAAACATCGGAAAAGTTCTTCAGATAATTAAATTTTATATAGGCATTCCCTTGGACAAAATATAACTCCATAAACTTAAGTTAAAAACATAGATTCTGCCTGACTAATCAGTCTAGGCGTGACATAAATGTCCCACATGAAGATGACTTCCATCATCATCATTCTACCGGGAATTGTTCCAATTGGTTAGTTTTTTCTTAACTTGCTTTTTTTATCAGGGATGTTTAGCCAGATATATTCAGATACCAGTGACTAAAAAAGTAATTATCTAACTAAGTAAATAAATAAATGGTAAAATAAATAGATTCATAAATAGATAGCCTTTAGCCCCCAAATAGAAAATTCCATCGACCTCAAGAACCCTTTTCCTTAAAAACCCTAGATGAACTGTACGAGATTGTGAATCTCTTCACCACTTCAGGTTGGCACTACTCGCCAGGTCTCTCAAAACCCTCAAACTAACCAAACCCCTCCCATCACGCATTGCAAACATACTGTACCTAAAATGTCAGGCCCAAGCCTACCTATACAATCTTACAAGTTCTAATAAATTGTTCTGTACAACCATGAAAAGAATCCTGAAACACCACATTGCATCTTTTCTCCTCTGTCTGATCAAGAAAAAGTCGATACATTTGTTTGACTCCTCCATGAAACCTTGACTCCCAATTCTGAGCGTGACAATGTTTCAATTGAAACCGATATTGGTGAATATCTTATATCTCCCATATCTATCTATGAGCCTTATGGAACCCCATGTCTATCTTTATTCACATGCTCAGGCTACTTCCAATTGATACACATTGATTGTGTTCAGAAAGCTACGACTGGAACCCTCGTATCTGTGAGACGCTATCTTCGAACTACCGAGAACCGGTAGCGAATATATGTTATAAACCATGTGCACCTAGACCCTGTAAGTTAGACCGCTATTTTAATACAACACCCCTATATCATACAACTTTTGAATTGAAAATTCGTGATCTAGGGTATCAAAAGCTTTTATAATAAATAGGGACAATCCAGCAACCTTCATACCATCGTTCAAATCATTATAGACCATGGTTAAAAAATTGACAAGAGGATCCTCTGTGGTGCTGTTATTATCAAAACTGGATTCATGGTTGTATTACTGAACAAAATATGAAGCCAATTGTTTTATAGAAAGAAAATGATGTTTGAGGCCAAATTAAATGAAAAACCCTTCTAAAAAGAGATTTGAGATAGGTCTTTGTGCAATTGCAGATCTAGTTCTAAATTAAATAATTTTAAACTAATGTCATTAAATGAGTTTTTATTATTAACTTATATCACACTTGCAATTTAATTTTACAGAATAAGCATTCTGTTTTTTTGTGTATCCGGTCTTGAAGTACTAAATGCTTTGGACAAGGAGATTAACGATGACCTCAAAAAGGACATATGCAACTGGATATACAGGTTGCAAATTTTGCCCGACCTTGGTAATTAGTAGATAAGGTTTCATAAAATTTCATATCTGCAGTGCATTAATTGATTTTTTTAGATGGAAACACAGACAAATGCGGATTCCAAGGCAGTGATACATTTCATATCATGCTGGATCATGGTATCTCGCATTGCAACTCGGAATTTGCCACAGGCCACCTTGCTATGACTTTCTGCAGCCTTTCAGTTCTGCTGCTCCTTGGCGACGATTTCTCCCGCCTCAACAGAAACGCCATCTTGAAAGGCGTCGGATCCCTTCAACAAGAAGACGGCTGGTAATCTATCAAAAATATCGCCTATGGAATTATTTTACTAATTTAATTTTGTTACAGTTTCTCAGCCGTGCATTTCGGTAGTGAAAAGGACATGAGGTTTGTTTACTGTGCCTGTTGCATTTGCTACATCCTGAAAGACTGGTCTTTCGATATTGATAAAACAGTTCGATATATTCAAAAAAGCATGGTAACTAAGTTTTTCAAAATAATAAATGTTACTAATTAACACTTAAACTAATTTTATACTTTACTTATGCTAATTCGTTCATCAATTTCAGAAAAGCTTGTTTGTTAACCAAAACTTTTATTTTTTAGTCATACGATTATGGCTATGGGCAAGGTCCCGATTTAGAATCACATGGAGGTGTGACATTTTGTGCTGTCGCTTCTCTCTTTTTAATGGGAAAGCTTGATACAACACTTTCTCAAGAACAGGTAAACATTTGATATTTCTCTTGATCAACCTGGATAATAATAAATCTTCACAACACATATATTTTCAATGTTCGGATGATTTTTAGCTCCAAGGTCTGAGGAAATGGGCGTTGATGAGACAGGAATTTGGCTTCCAGGGCCGCGCGAACAAACGTCATGACACCTGTTATTCTTTTTGGGTCGGAGCTACACTTAAAGTAATTTAATTTTAACTAATACGAAGATAGTTTGGTAGAAAATCCCTTAGGCATGACCTAATTACCTCCACTTTGCTTGTAAACATTCCTCAGCATGCCATAGTTTTTTTTAACCTCAATAAACAATGCCATTCTACCTTTATGGAAACATTTCATCATTTCCTTTCCTAAAGCTCACAAACATCCCAACTACACATTCTCCTACAGACCCATCATCCTTCTTCCTGTGATTCCTAAATTCTTAGAACATTTTAAAACATTTAATACCCATTATAAATTCACAGGTAACATTCCTTCTCACCAATTCGGCTTCTGCCCACAACATAAATATTACTATGACCATTTTAAACATACAGAGTGAAACTGGGTCTCAAGCTGTCCACCAGCACATTCAATCCTAAACAAAAATCTTTAGACAAATGGTCAAACCTCCTTACTTTTTCACTAATCTCACTATCCAGAATGACCTCAATATTCTGTTGCTTTAAATGATGATAGCCCTGAGACCTCCTCGCCTAATTGAGTGCCACTATTAGCTCAATTCTCTTAACATGGGTCCTCCGGGTGCATTGCTGGCCATAGTGTCTGTGTTGTGATCAGGAGGGAAAAAAAAAACACAAAAAAAAACGCACAACTTTGTAATAAGTATTAATATTTAAAAAAATAATTTTTTCGTTTGATTATAATATATTGAATATTTCATTTGTAATAATTGATTGTTTAGATTTTAGACTTTTATGATAAAACAGACTACGATAAAAACAGAGAGTTTGTACTTTCAACTCAAGACAATCTTATAGGAGGATTTTCTAAATGGGTCGATTATACTCCCGATCCCCTGCATACATATCTCGGTAAGATAAAAACAAAGAAAGATAAAAAGTTCAATTTTTACCATCGCTTTTTTTTTTTTTTTTTTTTTTTTTTTAAGGTTTGGCAGGGCTCAGCTTCATAGGAAAGGACGACCTTCTCGAGATACATCCAGCACTCAATATAAGCAGTCGTGCTGTCAACTTTCTGCACAAGCTTCAAAACTCATGGGTATCGTGAAAAAAACCCCAAGCTGATTGAAAAACAACTCGGATTACAGTTGTTACACATTCCTAAAACACCGATTGTGCACAGAATGTAACTTAGGTCTATGTTTGTACATAATGAGAATGTTTATAGCTTTTAATTTTTATGTTATTGCGCATTTTTAAGAATTTTATAACTGTTCCTGTTTGTAACCAATGTTTTTATTTAATTATTTTTTTCTATATTATAAAACAGTGTGTGTTGTTTTAATTAATATAAGAAAAATATATACATATATATTGCATATATTTCTTGTTTGATAGGAACAATTTTGTCATAAAGTTAAAAATATCATCTGAATTTCCTTGATTATGGCAAAATACCAAATCCCAAATTATGAACTAATAAAACTAATAAATCTCTTTAAATGCAACTATTCAAAAATAAAACATGAAAATAAAGTAATGAATTAAAGTTAAAGCTTTTGGTAAACCAATATACATACATTTGTCAGAAAATAGAATCTGGTAAGTTTAACCGTTATATAACTAGAAAACTTTCAGGTAAAGCACAAACAAAAGAAAAGCATTGTTAATCAACTGCACTGAAAAAAGTAAGATCACTACTTCTTTCTATAATATTTTAAGACTAATATATAACTGCTAACAAACAGCCCAAACAGATTTATGTTATTAACTATTTTTTTGGTTTCAAGAATGCAGAAAAAACTATTTTCTTTATTATTTATATTAGCATTAAAATTGATGTACGTTAATTAAACAAAGTTTTATTAGTGGTTTTAACTAGACAGTGAAGCTTTAGGAAAAATCATAAATCAAAGCCAAATAGTTTAATTTTGTGTGGAACATTTGAAGTTTTTTAGACACTGAGTATTTTTCTCATTGGAGAGAAATGTGCCAAAAACTGAAAACTGTGATTTATGCTACACAAGATCACAATCTGTTGTAACATCAATTGTTTTTATATGTACCAGAATCAAATAAAAGATTTTAATGCAATTTTATAATTAATTATTTTATTGAATATTTTCTTTTCAGGGAAAAATAACTTGATTGCTTTTCTTAATGGCATTTAAAAAACATTGGCAAAATGTGTCTGTCAAATTTGGACATACTTTCTTGAAACAACTCAAGTTTTTTTATAATTCAATGTACCATACAACCACAATCCTGAAACAAATCCATATATGCTTTTTATGCTATTTCAAAAAACATGGTTTCAAGAATTTTTATTTTTTGGTATTTATTGGTACGACTGTTTTTTTTCCCCCACGGAGTCCCAGTCCACCCTGCTGAGACCGATGGCTGCAAACACCGACCGGGCAGGTCACCGAGGTCACTCCCCTGCATAAGGTCCTTCTACCCTTTTTTTACTTTATGCATATTGTTCCAGATGGATGTGGATAAAAACCATCTTCACGGCACCTAGGGCTCATGGAAAAGTCTACATACATATTCCGTACCTCAATCCGGGGCAAAACTCACTCGAGAGGCCAAAAGTGTAAGCTGGAGTTGAAGATTAAAAAAAAGGGGCTGGAACTAAAGAAGTGTTGAAGCCAAAATGATTTGCTTACAAGAAAATGGCATCGTTTTTGCACAGTATCTACACACCAACGAAAACAAAAACGTCTGATGAAGTAAGCTCTTTTAGAAACATTTTTAAAGCTTTTTGCTATTAATTTAAACCTCGTTCCGTTTAATTTAGACTTTTTCTCTTTTCATACAAAAGATGTCTTATTCCTGTGGATCAAATAGGTATTTTTCACTTGAACGATTTCAAAACATGCATACTTGAGGGCACAATAAATTTGGCCAAACACCACAGGCTGATGAGTGCACAAAAACCTCGAATTTTCAGGCACCAATAATGGCTAACAATCAAATTCTGGTCCCAGCTCCTCCACAGAAATGACAGTCACACCAGGAGCGCTTACTAACTCATTTGCTCCACTAAGTGACCCAGATGAAATAGAGACTTCTTCATCCCTCAAAGTCCATATTCATATCCTTCTCGTCATATACACAAAGAATATTAAAAACTTTGACATAATGTGCAGTGTATTGTCACAACTAGTGGGAATAATTCACAACAAAGTGCGGATCACCGACCTTAAACGTTAAAACGGCTGAAAGCCAAAGAGGCATAACTAGGTACCTCAAGCAACATATCGCTGATTAACACACGTTCCAGTTACAAGAGGAAAAACGTACCGAGTGGTAATAAGGAATCTCCACCAGGGTATATCGCCTGAATTGATCAAAGAGGAACTGTCCTAACTTGGCCACAATTTAGGAATGTTACACCACTAATGTTCACCATACAATTCATCCAGCCATCAAACAGACCCTACTTTGTGGATCTTTATCCCAATCCGAACAACAAATACTGAAACATCAATACTATTTGATATTCGAGAATAAAACTTGAAGAACTCTACAAGTAACGTTTAATTGTGCAGCGCCAATGTTACCAAAAATGTGGGCTCACCAAATCCTACTGCCAGCATCAGGATAGGATGCCTCAACTGTGCTGGTGAGCCCATCACCGAAGACTGCACCATAAAGAACTTCATCGTCTAAGAAGGTCACCCCCTTCTAAGTCTCATTACAACAGCAGTGAACAGTCTCCAAACATGCCCCTTGATATTCCTAACCCAACACTTGTTTTATTCTTTTGCACGAAGCCTTTACTTCTTCCTCCTTTACTTCTTCTTGAAGCTCTTGTATTATGGCCTGACCCATTCATCTACGCATTGGGTTAGGGTTCACTTTGAGAACTTAAATAAGTAGGAGAAACTGGGATAGCTGTCCCTAGTAGTGTAAATCTTATTGTTATAGCTAGTCTCTTTTGAATGGGAATACTTTAATGTTTGTTTCTCGTTTTATTATAAATGGTCTGATCCAACTCAAGACATATTCAAAATCAGCTTCTGACATTCTGCAAAAGTTTTAAAATCTGCCAGAAGGTTGATTTCTCAGGTCTCTCAGCATATCACTAGCATTGTTTTGGCAAATAAGAAAAAACCTGACTTTTCGAAATTGGAATTAATTTATGCAGGTACCTAATTATTTAAAAAAATGGACTAATCAATGATAATAACTTTCATGTCTTTTATTGAGTCCATCCACCAAGGCCTTTTGCGAGCCTTCCTTTTTTTTTCTTCTTCAAAACGTCGCCACTCAACAATACATAGCCGCTAGGACACACCCTATTTCCTCTTCATCACTTTCCTCATTTATTTTTCAACATCTATAAATCATAATAGAACATAGAACGAGAGTTATTCTTTAAATCAAAACTAACTTCATTACAAAAATTGACGCAATGGCCGCTGGAGATTCGCCAAGCCACATGTCGTGGGTACAAGGCTTAACAATTCACAAAGATTTAGAAATCCAATCTTTGGAGGATCTGATCCGAACACGTTTCCACAATTTACACTTGAAACTACCCACCTCCAACCAGATGATCAAGTAATGATCAGTACAGATCCAAATTTTAGTTGGACAATGAAAATGCAATTCTTGAGTTCTGTTAATAAATTGGCTATTCTGCTCCTCAAGGTGCAGCTTGGTGTTTGGGCAAAGGTAATAGGCTTGTAATATTTTATTTGGGAGAATCTACTCGAATGAACAGATCGAAATCAATACAACTAACATCGAATCCTTTCAGTTCAAAGTCGTGACGATTTACGATTCAGATCCTGGACATCCTATTAGTGGAAGAACCGATCACGTTTCCACAATTTCCACTTCCATCTATCTAACCATCTTAACAGACTAGCTTAAGTTCTTCCCCCAACATCACACCTTTATAATCCTCCATGGCGATGGCTTCTTGACCTCCTATCATGACCCTATCCTAGTACCAACTAAATAACATGATGATTTCTAGCAATGGCTGACTCCTCTACCCCATGGTTTGACAAATCTGTACAAATAACTATTTGAAAAACATTACAGTAAACATTGCCAGTGTAATTTATTTCCGTTTAAATATACATTTTTACATCAGTGAGCAGTAGACTTCTATCGGACACAAGACTATAAATCGAAAATCGTTATATTTAAAACCCTGGATCAAATTATGTATAAGAAATAATAAATTAGTGATTTTTCAGTTTTACCTTGGTTCGCCATTACAGGAGTTATGGATCCTTCATATATCCATTATGAACAAGATCCTATTGTGGAAATTATGTACCAAATATTATTTTGCAAGGGCGTTCATGCTTATGTGTTTAAGGCTGAACCAACAGACATAAAACGTTTTTGTCAAGATTAGATGGTATAAAAGAGAGAAAAATAAACGCGGGTGAATTTTTAACAATTCCCGACTTTCGGCTTCGTGCTATAATTGCCGTTGTCCGAGGTTGGGCATTATCACGAAGTGCCTGTTGAGCCGTCCAACCAGCAATTTTTTTTCACATTTCAATTTCCTGAAAGTACACCAGGAGAACATCACAACGATATTAACTCGTGGAGGATGGGGGATAGGGAGAAAAAACAAAAATCTCAAATTTTTTATATCCTTTCCACACAGGGATGAAAGTGTACACATATAACTT
Source organism: Cimex lectularius (assembly GCF_000648675.2). Classification (NCBI taxonomy): domain Eukaryota; kingdom Metazoa; phylum Arthropoda; class Insecta; order Hemiptera; family Cimicidae; genus Cimex; species Cimex lectularius. Next base: position 81,980 of record NW_019392970.1, on the reverse strand, counting down.
GGGAGGTTTTTTTTCCCAACAGAACCAATTCGACGAGTTTGATCTTTCTGGTCAAAACATATCAATTTCAATTGGTTTCATTTATGTAAAGTTTTTAACAATTTATTTCTGTCGATTCTGTTCACTAAAACATTTACAAGTAGTAATAATTAGCTGTAAGACTGACAAACAATGCACATTCAAGGATGAAAAAGTACTATTACATTAATTTGATTTTTAATGCTACACTTAATCTTGGTTTTATTGTTGTTAATGGATTAATCAGTGAAAATTAATTTTTGTATTTGTTCATATTTTTTTTCCTGAATTGGATAGCAAAGTAGCGAGTTAAGCTAAATGAAGACATGTGGACTACAAGAACGGAAAAATTCATTACATGCCAGCTGAACGGTCTTGAAATTCAAGTAAAGAACTCGACATTAAGTTCAGGATTCTGGCTAATGGGCAAGAACTCTAGCAGCACATTGAAAGAAAGCTCTAACTTTACCAGCAGATCGCCAATCCCATGTGGATTTATGTCATCAAGCTCTGGGGCTGCGCCAGCCGTTAAACGTCGTGATACAATACAACTGGTGTGTCTGAAATGAAGACCTCTACCTTAAAATGACTTAAAATGGAAACAGAAGAACCTATCCATAAGGCCGCATTAGATTCCATCAAAAAACTTTACCAGTGCACCTGTTTAGACATCGAAAACCTAACCAGACTGGGACCAGCTGCGCATGCCATGTTGGTGCTAATGGGGCTGCATACTTTGAATTTTCGCTATATCTGCAGCAAGCTGGATGAAGCCAGCGGACTGATTACCGTGACCGATGTGTCCCGCTGGTCGACGCGGTCTCCATCCTATTGACTGACGAGGATTTACGCTTGCACTTTAGCCGTCATGCCGTTGAAGTTTGCACTCAATAATAAATTATCATTATTTTTTAATTCCATGTTTGGACAGTTTTATTATAATGTGAGGTTTCTGTGCGTGGTCTGCAGTGTGTTGAACCCATAATTTAGTCGTTACCAGATCATCTTTGTCTGCCTACCTTCGCTTTGTTGGTATGTCTGACGCGATTCGGCTTTTCACCATCTTCTGTCTGGTCTGCGTGTTTCCAATGATTATTTAATTAAGGTTAATTATATAAATAAAAATACCAACACAAGTGCCGAAACGAAGCTTTTAGAAGTGAGGGTGTGGCCCCAATAGATGCAAACAACATACTAACTCGGCCATGCAAGGATGATACACCGACACTTCGGGCCAAAGCCCGCGTATGTGTCCATCATGTAAAGAAAGGTAGCTCGATCTGGCCTCTTAATTTAAGGGTGTCATTCCTTGGCTCTATATATAGAGCGAATGGGACTGCCACTCGATATGAGACTTGTGCTCGAGTACGGCAGCGAATCTTTGGATACCTTATTCCGATTTTCGGATGAAACTGAAGTATAATATTTATACAATGTTTGGTAATATATGTATTTTGGGTTAATTGTTTTATGAGAATGTATTTAAAAGCGTGAATGTTTGTGTGTAGTACATCGTCGTCGATGTCAGAATGTAGGGAGATCGACCTCAATTAGGCTGGTTGATGTATGTCTGTCTAGTTGTTTATAAGTACTAAGGATGATGAAGGATTAACGAGTAATCATCATCCTACGCGAGTGAATGGTATGTAAATAAGAAAAAAATGTATTTAAGAATGAGTGAGGGTGTTTACGTTATAACTGCATGCGTTAAGTGCTGAAATGACCTTGATAGCCACTGGAGCTTGAATTCAGCCGTGGACTATGGATAAAGCCGACCGGACTACCAAAACACCGGAGGGGGTGATTCTCGCGGCTTCTGCGTTCATCATCGAAGTCATAGGTTCGATGATAGCTTCTAAACAAGCCATCAAATATAAATATGCATATTATTTTATAAATGCTCATTTTTCCTTCTCAGTTTCCATATTTTAACACTTTTATTCCATTAATATTTTTTGTCTTGTTTAGACGATTTGATTTTCGGATTTGTGCCGACCGTGTGAGCAGGAATTAAAACTAAAGATGACTGAATTAAGGTTTGCAAGTTTAAAAAGCCAGTGTTTATGGCGGCACAACAAGTATACAAAGTTAGAGTGTTGGTAATACTATTACAAATTTATTTCTACTTGAAATTATGAAACATAAACAACATAACAAACATACTGTGACGCATTGTAAGTAATTTTTCGTAAAAAAAGTTGAAATTTTTCTAGCATCTCGTATTGCTGAAAACCTTATTTTAAAAAAAGTATATAGAATATCATATATGAATATAATATTTTACAGTTGGGTTTTCCATTTTCCTTCTGTTTCTCGTTTGGACGGTTTTAGGATTATCCAGATTATCTCATTGGTGATCAACCATGTCGCAAGAAAAAAGTTCCATGTAAAAAAAAAAAGTTATTTTATTTAAATAAATACGCTGCACATAATTATTAAATCTAGTTATTTGACAATTACAAAAAATCATTTAATTTTATTTTAAAATAACACTATCGTAGAAGGTTTACAATGTTTAAACCACAAAAATTATTGTAATATTGGATGTCACGAATCGCTGATCGAATATAAAAGGGCCATAAATAGCTTTAATTGTTTATGGATCTGTGTACCTTCAGATATGTGAATTGTGTTATTTATTGGAACGGATGTATTTATTTGCGCGAATGGAGAGTCTTATCCTCCAATTATCCGAGATATATCGAGAACTCTGGGAGGTAGTGTACGATTTGAGATGTCTATATAATTTATTAGCGTGAATGACAGGGTTTATCACAAATTACCCGGAGGAATATCTAGTACTCTGGGTTCATGAGAATGAATATATAATTATAATTTATTAGGGTGAATGAAGGGCTTATTTCCAATTACTTATTATCAAGTACTTGACCTATCATGTTTTTATCTCGATTCTGTGTGTAAATAGTGTGTTGTTAACCCGTTATAAACCATCCATAAAATGTTAAGGCAATATTTTATGGTAAAATTTTCTATTTTCCTTCTCATATCTTTACGGTTTTATTATATTAATATTTTGTCCCCATCACACGAGCATTAGGATAATATGTAATTTTGTTAAAAGATGGTTGGATTAAGGTGTATTGAAATTAAAAGTCAAAAAATGTAATGATTATGGCATAATATTGAAACGTACTCAGAAGAAGTGTGAGGTTTTTAATACCAAATATGTAATAAAATTACCGATTTTTTTAAATATACATATTGAACTCCACTTTATGTCAAGGATGATAAGCGTTTCTCTCAGGTAAGCTGTATTATAATCAATCGGTTCGTCTTGAGCCAATATTGAAATATCCGAGGTAAACTTTAATTAATAATAAAGTTCATATGCGGGCGTTGTGCGTCGGCGCTGTGTCTGCGAGAGGGGGCGCTGGAAATGGAAACGAGCGACGCCATGCGGCCCCAGTCGTCTTTCAGACCCGTTCTTGTCTCGGTCTGCCTGTGTTAGCCCGTGCCGAAGAAACTACGCGAGACGGATACAGATCCACAACGGACCAAAAACAGGTAATATTTTAAAATCCTTTATACTTTTTTTAGTGGACCATTGATCGATTAAGACCATAAAGGCTACAAAATCCGATGGTGATTTCTTTCATTTATTTAAAAAAAATATTATTGTTAAATTACAAACTGATTTGGAGAAAAATGATTCGAATCAACTGTTGCTTAAAATCTCCCTCCACCCTTTGTGGCATAAACGAGGGGTGAAAAAGGAGACCCCCCTCACCCCTTTCGTATCCCACGTGTTGCTCACTCGATTAAAGTTATATACTTGCAATAGTGTAGAAAAATAAATTTATTTCATCATTAAAAACAGTTCTGTTGTTGATTGAACATAACGCGGTCATTTCAAATTTTAAAACGATCTCGCTCCGAAAATTGAGTGTAAGCGTGCTTTGAACTTTTGTCAATATATTTTGGAAGATTATATATTCGAATAGGTTCCTTAAAATTGCGCATTTTGTCAAAATCTGCAGAAAAAAGTTAGTAATTGTTCTAATATTGAAACTGATTTTGTGGAGAAAGAAAACTTAATAATATGAGGAAAGTTAGTAGCAAAATATGATTTTGTTAAATAACTTTTTAAAATTTCAGAACGTCTGACCTTTCGGCAAAAAATAATCTGAAATACCTTGAAATTTGCAGTTTTTAAAAATTTAGTATTGTATATTTTTACCTTGTCAAAATACGATAAGGTGGTTTTTTATCAGCTCTATTTCCCTGAAACTGGGGCTCTTTGCATGCAGAAATAAATTAAATTCGCCCCAAATTACGTAAATAAGATTATTCATTTTGATTTTTTTTTAAATCGAAATAATAGTGAGTCGTAATTGGTAAAATGTAAGATTTTGAAATATGGCAAAGTATAAATCGAGGAAAGCAAATTTTCTCAAATTTAAGAGCGTTGCACAATACGCACAGTACCCTCATGATGTTCTGATGTATGACTTCATTATGAAAACTCTAGGACGCATAATTCTGTCGAAAATTAAGCCAATATTTCACGAGAAATAACGTTCAGTAAGCCAATTTCTTTAAGTTTCATTTCATTCAATTTTTTTCAATTCATGTAATTTTTTAAAGAAACATAAATAAATTTAATAACCAAAGTTTCTTAAATGTATGAGTGTCAGTGTTTGACGGCCTTCTGGCAAAAATAATCTAAAAGTAAGTTACCTTCAAATTTTACATCAAAAGTCGTCACGTTAGAAATAGTTATTTTTTTGTCAATACCGGAAAGATAATACCCTTCTTTAACTTAAATAATCTGAAAAAGGAATACTTCGAAATTGTGCATTTGCTGAAATTTAGATAAAAAAGTTTGCGATTTTTCTAATATTGTACTGAATATTATATAATACTTTTATTATTTGTCTACTTTCCATAAATGTGAAATGGGTCCGTTGCACGCACCACTAAATTCAATTTGCCCCAAATTACCTAAGCAAGTTATTGATTTTTGATTAAAAAAAATCTCGAAATAATAGTCAATCTTAATTGATAAAATGTAAGTTTTGAAGTATGGCAAATTTTTTCTCAAATCTAAGCGCTTTGCTTCACACACTTCATAATTTATTGACTTCGTTTTGAAAACTAGGACGCATAATTTCGTCAAAGGTCAAAATTTTAAGAGAGAAAAACATCCAGAAAGCCAATTTCCTAAAGTTTAATTTCTCCCCTGGTCACATTTCGGTAGCCTATGATGTAATTTTTTAAAGAAACTGATAAACTGATGTTGTATTGGATCTTCTTGAGATCATTTGGACCTTAAGAAGATCCAATACAATATCAGTTTAAACTACGTAGGTCGATCAACGTCAACTAGAAACAGATAAATTAAATAATTAATCAAAATTGCTTAAATGTACGAGTATCAGTGATTACTGGCTTTTTGGCAAAAATTCTCTGCAAATTTTACCTTCAAATTGCGCATTTCATCAAAATTTATATAAAAAGTTATCACCTTAGAAACACGTAAAAAGTAGAAATAGTTAATTTTTTAAATACAGAACAGTGAATATGGCTGCATTTTCAGCAAAATTATACTGAAAAAGAGACATTGAAATTGGGCATTTGCTGAAAATTTACATATAACAGTGCAATATTTCTCATATTGTACCCTTTCACCCCTACTTCGGTACTTTGCACGCTGCCATCAACCTCCAGACTATTTATTCAAAAGCTTTTGTGAAAAACAACTTCCTATAATAGTGAACTTAAAGTAGCAAAATGTGAGTTTTTTAAATTTATGGCTAAGTGCAACATACGAAAGACAATTATATAAACTTCCCAGTCACATTTCTCCACCTCTCCTGATTTTCGACATGTGACTTCGCTATGAATGGGATAGATTTTTTTTGAGGACACTCAAAATTTTACGATTAAAACAATGATTGAACGTTTTTGAACAGAAATGGGTTTATTAATACTTCACAATTTCCAAAATGTGAAGTATTGAGGTCATCAATGCGTGAATATACCTATTGGCATCAATAACCTAGAACATCAGGACAAGATACTTTGCAATTGCGCACTCTTCGAAATTTCAGTTGTTTTTAAGTTAAGTATGACAAATTGGAATTAAATTTTGCCAGAATTTTAATCCGTTGTAGACCATTTTTCACTGTCTTGATTTTCCATTGATGACTTTATGCATACATGCTGAAACATCAGAATAAGATAAATACTTGCACAGGTAATAATATAACATTTTAATGATTTTATAATGATATTTTTGTCCGTTTACATTTCCTATTCAATTGTAAAATACATCTAAAACGAGGCCATTTTTTAAAAGCTGTGTACAAAAATTCCGTCCTTTGATAGAATCGTATTGCAAAAGTGGATCATCAACTAAATCATCTTTTTAATCATGATGAACCAAATTTAAAAGTTCTATTTGCTAACATAAAATAGTCCGGTATTTTCCAATTGAAGATAGTTCAGTCATGGGTTGATCCTTTGATGTGACAATGTTTCCATTTATTTTAAAGGAATATACGTTTGTATTAATGATGTTTTCTTATATTTTGACATCAACAGTTAATCTTATGATTCTTCCTTCTTGAAGGTGGGATAATAGGTCATCTGTATTAATACATGCATACATACCTTTTGATGTGGCAGTTCTTAAAAAACTGTATTAGTCAAACCTGGATATAGGTGACGACTTTGCTATAGTTGTTTTATTTAAAAATAAATAAATACTAATATGGTATTTGGTCAATATATAGATGAAATTTTTTGTTGGTGTAATTTATCTGTTTTATTATTTTGTTTATATTTTATTACTTATTAGTCATGTCTTTATGCTCTATTACTTTTAAGAAATATTAACAAATTTAAAGTTCGATCCGGTTGGCATGGGCGTTCGGTCATCCGGTTGTCAGTTAACATTTTCCAACGGCAGTCATCCAAGAGAAGCGAGACGATGCGGGCCAACAGTCTGTAATTTATTCGTGGATCGGTTGTTCGGCCATAAACGCCGCCGTGGGAATGGCCAATGTATTTTCAATTCCAGTTTCTCAATTTCACACTACTCAATTATTGCTTGGGACTAATTTCAGTCCGAATTTCTGGGAACCGGAGATAGAATTGGAGATTTTCCTCCCCTTTTGATTCGTCGCGATTGTTTGAATATTTGAACAGTCGACCGGATTGGCTTAAAGATCACTAACGATTCTATTTCATCTCTAATAGGAGTTATTATTTTCAACTGTTCAAATTTACATCAAAATGAAGCAGTTAATAAAACAAAATAACCAACTTTTACTATAATATTTTTAAAAATTTATACTGCATATTATTTATCTGTCGAACAGGTTGGTTTTCAGCCCTCAGTTTGGCTAACACCAACTAAGTTTATACAATATTTTCATTCTTCAATTCCTGCCTTTTTAGACTAATTGACCCGTGAGAAATTATAAAATGTATTAATTACATATAAAGATCTTCCAATCCTTCAAGAAAAGCAATTTTCTGATTAATATTCTGAGAAATTTTACAAATGATTTATCGGTGCAGATTACAGAAGTCGTCTAAAAGGGTTTAAACAATCCGAACTTAAGTCAAGACAATGGTCAAGACGTCCTAGCTTCCACAACACACCACTGTCATACACTTATTAAACCAATATACCTCAAAACTTCGGTTTTTTCCCGGAGCGGAAATTCTTGTTTGTTACACGTTTTATAGTCCTATAGGCGTTATTGTTTCTCAATTAGTCAAGATTTTTATTTGTGTGTAAACAATTTCTTAAAAAAGCAGGTTTTATTACTTGAAATAATTTCATTTGGCGGAATTACATTTGTATTAGACGAAGAATGTAACTAAGGTTCAATTGCAAAATGCACTGGCATAAACAATAAAACACAATTACATCAAGATATCTCTCTCATTCCCATTCAATATAGCAGCAGGTGTTTCACAAGGGTCAATACTGGATACTGGATCCAACACTGTTCTTCTTTTTCTAAACGCTTTGCCAAAACTCAGGTNTTTATATATATGTCCATACATTTGTAGATTTGTGCTTCTATAAATCCCAAATTCAAATAAATAATGGAAAGGTAAATAATAATAAAAAATTGTTATTGATTAAATTTATTATGTAATAACGCGCCAGCTTTGTTGCTGTGCGATATTTTTTATTTTAGTAGCTAATTAACGATGGAATCCGATCCCAAAAGTTCATAAAATAAGAGGTTGCTCGTATAAAAGAAAAAAGGGAACTTTTCATAACTATTACCTCAAAAAGTTAAGCGTTGTTAACTTTGACTACGAGATTGCCTGTATTTCGCCTGAAAAAGAGAAACGGTCAAAATGGAGACAAGACGGTTTTTAAATAGATCGTGACTCGAGGCCAAAGTTCCAAATATTCCTGACCTTTCTTCATATTAAATCCACAAAATAAAATATTTTATAGGGATTTTTTTTTACTATTCGCCTGTAGAGTAGACAATCTAATCAGACTAAAACTTAAAAGATATAATAGTGTTTTATGGATAATTGTCAAATTAAAAAAAATCCTTGGAGATTTTCTGTTTGATAAGTTTTATTTGGTTTATTTAGGAAACTTTCGATGAGTTTTTATGTATTAAAACTAGGATATCAGGTTTTGAAATTCTATAAGGTTTTAGAAATCGTAGAACTAGGTTGTACATAAAAGATCCTTCTCGGCTTGTTCGCGCGTGTTTGAAAATTTACATCAATTCACCTTTATAAATATTTTGACAATTGTGTCGAAGCATCTGCAATCGAGGTTACAACGTCAATATGACCGGATTCTCCGATATTTTTAGCCTGAGTCATCACATGTACACAATTTTGTCAAATCAGGTAAAAAATGGGAATAATCAATCTTGGTATTTTGTAATTTATTGGATTCGTGACGAGCGGTCAAAAATGAGGTAGTTTAGCAAAATACCTTTTTTCATTTTTTTTGACGACGTTTCGATCTTTATTCGGGTCATCATCAGGGCATAAAGTGTGGTGCTATTCTTGTGGTGTCATATTGGTTTTGTAGACAACAATTTCACATAACACCAATATGACATCGCAAGAATAGCACCACTCCTCATGAATCCAACAAATTATTAAACCGGTCACTAAAAAGACACACTTGGTATTTTGATTGTTCATATTGTTTTCAATATTTTCAAGGCGTTTTGCGTAGGGATTTACATCTTGATTTTATCACAGAAAAACTCTTTGAAAAAATAACTCAAAAGAAAGAAAGAAATTTAAATTTGCCAATGAAAGTAAAAAATCTATCACATAAAACAACAAATTTCTTTCATATGGATATTTTTCCGAGCAAAAATAGCTATGTGTAATAAAAAATAAAATCTTCCTCTCTCTAGCGTCCAAAGCTCAGTTGACCTACGTTTATAGGTATTTGGGCCATTCCCAAAGTAATCTTAGGTCAGATAGTGGCGTTTTCGATGGGACAGAAGCCGGATCGTGGGCCGGATGCAGTTCAATGGGACTGCTTGAATGGATGTCGAAAGCATAAAAAGCACGGCGCACCAGATGTCGACCTTATCGTAAAAGGCAATTACAATAGGCCTCCAGCTTCTGTTCTTGCCGTCCTCGTTTCTTTAACGGCCGACTGGTTTCGTCGGATTGCGAAAAATTGTCCATTATCGGAAAAAACGCCAAAAATTTTGAGGTGTTTAATGCTTTTTAATTTTAGTATTTATATTTACGGAAAGTCGTAAATATTAGAAAGTATAGCTTTTTACCCTTTTACTATGCTTGGTCTTTTTACATGTAGACAAAACAGGATCTTGTATAAAAACGGATTCATCGAAAAGCTATTAATATTCATAATTGAAAGATAATGAAATAACAAATAATCGAGACACATTATAAAATTGATCCTTAAACAACAAAAATAACACATAACAACGTCTTGGTTCGTCGATTCTCACTTGAGAACAGAAAGTCAGAAAAACAGTCTTTTTATACTATTGAACTGAATTACTACTAAAACAGCTTAACTTGAGATACGAGAATGTAGGACAGGAAGGGAGAAAGTGAAATATGAACTCCCTTACTCCTAGAGTACAAGCACATAGTACTCACGCTCTTATTGGCGCTCTAGCCAACAGACACCGTATTAAGAAAAATGAGAGAGAGAGAGAGAGAGAGAGAGAGAGAGAGAGAGAGAGAGAGAGAGAGAGAGAGAGAGAGAGAGNAAAGTGAAATATGAACTCCCTTACTCCTAGAGTACAAGCACATAGTACTCACGCTCTTATTGGCGCTCTAGCCAACAGACACCGTATTAAGAAAAATGAGAGAAAAAAGAAAGAGAAAAGAGAGAGAGAGCGAGAGAAAGAGAGAGAGAGAGAGAGAGAGAGAGAGAGAGAGAGAGAGAGAGTGAATGGGGGAGTGACTGCCAGAATTGATAGACTCAACTCTACATACACGCTGATGTACATGGGTGTGCTTTCAGCTCATATAAATCAGAAATTAATGTAATTATACAAAGTATTTAACACATATTTGAATATACGGCAAAAGATGGAAATTCGGAAAAGTTGTAGGTTGAGTTGATGCATCTATTTCCTACAGGTTCATAAAGAAAACATATGTACTGAAATTGACAGGTAGTAAAAAAGTTAACCTACGGCAGGACGCAATTTATTATTTTCTCTCACATATGGAATTTATTTTTAAACATTTCCCATGACAATACTATAAAAATGGTTATTCTCAGTGTAGTCTCATAAATATAGAATGGCGCGATATCACTTGTTGTCAAGATAAAATATCCAACAATATGGTTCGATTGATTATTGATTGGCCAATATTTGCCTCCAATAAACTAATTCAAAAACGAATTATCTGAAGCTTTTTATCTATAATTTTCTCTCTTTGACTTGCTTTATCGACTTCAATTCGTGGACATTAAACGTGCAAAGTTGGTAAAGGTAGGAAAAAGTAACAGGCGATTGCGTGTGGGCTTAGATGGGGAAAAGATACAGTCAGAAAACAAGGGCGAATAACTCGTTCAATAAAATTATAAAATTTATTATTAGCAAGAAAAAATATATTTTTTTATATAGAAAAAAGGGATACCAGTTAAATCTCCGTTTCGTTCCACCCCTTTTATGCAGATTGAAGATCTGTGATCTGTAAATTCAAACTGAATGGAGATGCGTCATTTGAAGATATCCGGACAATATTAAAGTATTGAAAACTCTCCTTCTTTTTTTAATTTATTATATTGGTTTTGCAAAGAAGTAGGAGTAGTCTTGATAAGTGCGCTTTGTAGGAAATCAATCTTCTTTAAATCAAAAATCATTGGACATGCCAAATTGTTCAATATATTAACTAAATACACTGTCTAATTCAATATATTAATATAAACGGAAATTCACTTTATACATCAAGTTTTATTTGTGTCGCTTCTTTAATTATTATTTGCCTTTATTAGTCGGGGGCTATTAGCTATGTACGATCTTAACTTCGCCGGCCTTTGACGTCCTCTCCTCCTAACTTTATGATACGCCACTATGCCAAATTAAGAAGTTTATAGAGCAATTTAATCAACAAAGCCGTAAATGATTTTGGCTTACCTTCGAAACGATACAACAAATGTCGATCATAATCAAACTTCCTTCCTTTAAAGCATCGATTAAAAAAAAGACGAATGAAAAAGGAAAAGATAAAAGGCGAGATTTAGAAAATTTGGGTCGAAGAGTTCAAAGTTACGAAAATTGCTTTCAGTTTTCAGGAATTGTACGGCGAAATTCTCCGTCTAAGGTCAACGTTCATCCTGCTAGTAGGTCGAACGTCGTCAGCTGTCCTTGGAAAAAACGGTTGTAGGCAGGTGCGAATGCATCTGGTAGTGTAAGACGCGTGGCAGCCAACTGCCGATCCGTCCGAAATGACTACCTTTCTTCTGAAAACCCACTCAGAACGGTTCATCCAAGGATTTTGCACCCTTTCACCGCTTTACTTTATTGTTGTCTGCAGCTTGACCTGGTCCAGCTTGATCCACTTATCACATCCGATGAAGTACTAAGTAACTGCAAAGAAATGTTCAATTTCTATTTCCTGGGCGTTAATTAACTAATTTACTGACGTGTTAGTTTAAACGAGGTACTAATGATTTTTTCAGATTATTACATTACTATTTATTATAAACGAATAAATTAACATAAAAAGTGGATGGAAAGTAGTCACAGTCAGAATCAGTAGTCACAAAAATCACTAATTCAAGGGGATTTAAGTTAATTATAATGTTATCAACACTGTCTAGTCAGATAGGATCTTAACAGCGTTGACAATTTATTCCAGCAGTTTCTTCAAAATATGACGACATGTACGTTCCCATGATCATCCACTAGAAGAAATAGTTATTTTATAACACTAATAGATAGGCTGTTGCGTTTTATACTTCAAATTTGTCCGCAATGACAAGAATTTTACAAAATGGTGATGAATTGAATTGTATTTGGATTTCTGGGAAATTTACAGTATTAATCGATTTTTTCCTCTTTCCGCATAAACATCCCTCGAAGTGAGTGGTGTCATTTCCATATTTTTCCCCGCCGGACTGTCAACCTCGGGCCCAACTCGTCAGGGGGAAAACGTTAAAATACTTCAGCCCTTGTTCTGTATTTGTTTGTAATATGAGCTCATAAAATATGCAGCCCTTAAAATATTAATTAAATTGTCACAAGTTCACTATAATTTAAATTTGTTCCGTAATGAGAATATAAATTTAAAAACTTTCAAGGAAACGACTATAAATTTCACTCAAATACGAAAAACAGGAGACTTTTTGTTATATATTGCAAACTATTTTTAATGTAAACCAAATTAAACGAGATCATAAATTCATGAGTTTTAGTAGAAATTATTTAGGATAATTACGACGGTTTGAAAGAAAATTATCAAAACACCGAAAAATCATCTAATAATAGATTCACATTTAACTAACAATTAATTACCTAGTTTTGCTCTTTATACAGCCTCTTCTGCCCTCACGGAGTGCCTTATGTTTCCTAGGCATCGAAATAAGTGATCGGAATTCGTCTTGTGTAACAGAATCCCATTATTCAACAAAAGCGGTTTGAAGGTGTTCAAAGCTTATTGGAGATGTCTGACCCGTCCCTTTATCATATTCCATAAGTGTCCCATAGGATTCATGTCAGAAGAATATGCTGCCCAATTCATTGTGGTAATCCCAACTTGTTAGTTATAATTAATAACGTCTTTGAATCTAATTGTCTTTTATTTCCCATAAAATTCACAACAGTAATGTTAAGAGGGAATCGCGAAAGCTACCGCACAGAAGAAGGAACCAATCACTCACTTTCCGCCGACCAGCACACGCTGATCCAAAGAACTACCAGGAACATCTTCCGGGTTTGGTACTCCTATTCTAGCCCCGATTCCTTTTAAACACCGACACGGACTGAGGACACTAGCAAGTTAAGTTTACGCTCAAAGTCAAGCCTGCCCAATAGTGCACATTAACAAGATAATACCAACATCGAACCAAGTCCGCTACCTTTGGCTTTACTTAGATAAAAGACTTACATGGAACCCACGTACAAGATTAAAACGTCAAGAACTTAACAAAAGATATAGACTACTCAGACACCTACTGCGACCAAAAGCAACAAAGCATACATAACAAACTAAACGCTTACAAAACACTACGGGTCGAACTGTGGGGCTCGTTCAAATCATGCAACATCCAACGAATTTAATCCCCACTGCCTCCTGGTCTGACAGATCTGTTACATGTGTATATAATTGTACTATTTGCTCAATGTATTTTTGTACAGATAGCAATAAATAAATTTAAAAAAAATGAAAACGTTAGCATCGTACAAACTGATAGAATTTATTAAATATTCAACAGGTTTCATGCAACCTGAATAAATTTGCACATTCGCCAATGCAGTCTAAATTAAATTTCATCAATTGATTTTTAATAAAGCATTTTTTAGCGCGCGCGCACACACACACACACACACACACACACACATATATACACACATAACACATATATATAAATATTATCTCACAATCTCCTCATCATGGCATGGCGTAAAAAAAGAACACACACAACTCATTTGAATACGTATGTTTAACCTTTCTGAGCATATAAGCACTTTAGCTGATGAAGAGGCCAGGTGAAGAACCTCGAAATATAGTTCATACTCTTACGAATTATCATAATAGCACAACAACACATTTACCATGATAAAAATGTTGCGTGGATATGCTCATTAAATTTTTAGCCTAATTTCATTAGGAATTCCGGTTATTATAAGTAGAACGTAATTCGGTCTTTTCTTATTAAATCATTGTTATTTTGAAAACGGATTTATCTTTGTAAAACAAAACATTTACGACCGTCTGGATAAGTCGCGGCTTTTATTGGATTACCTTTTTTTAGTGCGGTGTTGACGCCAATAGAAATCTACGCATGTGGTTGAATTTTCATATAGATCGTTGGCCCCACGCTTTTATTCTGCAATAAATTTTATACAACAGTTTTATCGATCTATCTACTGTAAATATTTGAATCGATTTAGTTTTAAAAGTGTCACACTTGCTTTTCCTTGAATTGAGAATTGAAAGCTTACGAAGATCCGCAAAATATAAATTATTGGAGACATTTAGATAAAATTTAAATTATTGCTTTCAACATTCGTTACAAATGTTGCATTATTGTTATTTATACTCCATCGATTTTTTTCAAAATCGATTCCAGGATTAAAGGATGACATCTATATCTCTGTGAAATATTGTATGTATAATTCTATATTAGTCTAATATCTGTTAATTTTAATGAATTGCTTGCTACTTTTAAAACCAAACGTTAATTGACTCCTTTGCCAATTTTTCTAAAATTCCAGTGTGACAGTATCTCTTTTGGTAATTAACATGAAAAAATCTTGTAAATCGGGATGATTATAAATTGTCGGTTTTGCGCGATAAACCTCAGTTGATTCAGTTTCCAGAAACCGTCGGGAGCTTCTCTCCAAAATTGTTTCTGTACATGTTTTAATTAAAATGTCAGCGATGGTTTCTTGCCCGGAGTTCCATCGCATTAGCATACTAACATGCTATTGCTAAATTCGCGGTCTTCAGCAACCCTTCTGAGGTAAAAAAAAAAGAAATTCTCCTTGTTTAGGTACACATTGACAAACGTTTGGTTATAAGCCCCGTTTTGAATGTCTGGAAAATATGATGGTTTTGTTGTTAACAACAATGTACATTATAGAATATGAATTCACAAGAGATTTAATTAATGTATAAGGTCGAAGAAGCTATTAATAAAAAGTCTTCCAAATTCAATCTCGTTCGGAGAGTGGTTTGCCCCCTTTTTCCTCGTTTTCTTATCATTTTATGGGAAGGATGCTATTTCCCTTCCCCGATGCGAATACATGTAAAATATAGATGGAGAGAACCGAAGAGAGATAAATGAGTGAGTGGATAAATAAGTGAGAGAGATTGAGAAATGACTAAAAGTTGTGGGTTTGGGTGAGATCGACTGAGTGAGTTAGTGATATGTGTTATGCGTGCGTGTCTGTGTGAGTGTGTGTTTGTGTGTGAAAACACAATTATAAAGGAATTAGAATAAGATTGATCTAGCAAAAAAAATGCAAGATTGTGAGAAAGTTAGAACCAAACATTGAGGTACGTATACATATTGCATACATAAATAAATATATTACGTATACATATATAAATATATTAACACGATTGTCTCAATCAAAATGTTTGAAAACAAACCACGCATTACATTAAAAGGGTCCGAATAAAGAGTTCCGAAAGATTTTAATCATTTCTCTGGCGATATATGCGTCGAATGGTGTTTGTATCGGAACGTAGAAGAAGGCCACTCTGGAAAATCGGAAATATTGTAACTTCGTTAGGAACGTTGTTAGTATTAAAGTTGCGAAATGGTGCAGCAATTAGGCGTCCGAACGACTGGGTCGAAGCATTAGCATTTTAAACGATTGTTTATAGTTTCGTTTTCATGTTTAACAGGTCCTCCCACGAATTTACAAGTACGGGGCGAATTATGCAAACCGTTTAATCCTCAATCTTTCCCGGGTTTATCCGTCACAATGCCATCGTCTTTCGGTCCTCTGCCTGACCCCTTGAAAACAGCTTTTGTACTACTTGCACAACAAAAAAATTAAGTAGTGGTTAAATTTCAAAAAAGTTATGTATAATGGAGAAATATATTGGTATTCTAGAAATCTTTGCTACAGTAATAACTAAACTTGCACTTCTTACGATCTTTCAAAACATGATTTTTACAGATATTTGCAAAATTTCTTAGTTAATTTCGACCGTTGTAAAATTAATCTCCCAAAACGTTTAAAACTGGCGGGTATTTCCACGAGGATTAGTTAATCAGGGCGTACTAAATCGATAGGTGGATCGTAAAACGTTGCAGAATCGCATTATTTCTCCATCCTTTTTAAAAAGAGAGTTCCTACTCACAGTAAGTTGTTTTCCAACCGTTGTTTGCCATACATTGGTGAATTATCGGAAAAAGTCAGTAAAATTTTTAAACAAGAAGGTTTTAGAATAGNCACAACAAAAAAATTAAGTAGTGGTTAAATTTCAAAAAAGTTATGTATAATGGAGAAATATATTGGTATTCTAGAAATCTTTGCTACAGTAATAACTAAACTTGCACTTCTTACGATCTTTCAAAACATGATTTTTACAGATATTTGCAAAATTTCTTAGTTAATTTCGACCGTTGTAAAATTAATCTCCCAAAACGTTTAAAACTGGCGGGTATTTCCACGAGGATTAGTTAATCAGGGCGTACTAAATCGATAGGTGGATCGTAAAACGTTGCAGAATCGCATAATTTCTCCATCCTTTTTAAAAAGAGAGTTCCTACTCACAGTAAGTTGTTTTCCAACCGTTGTTTGCCATACATTGGTGAATTATCGGAAAAAGTCAGTAAAATTTTTAAACAAGAAGGTTTTAGAATAGCTTTTAGAAGTACGGGTTCACTTAAAAACATCCTCTCAAAACCTAAAGACAAAGTAGACACTTAACTAAAAGCGGGTTTACTAACTTAATTGTAATGATTGTGATATTAAATATATAGGATAAAGCTGTAGAGAAATAAAAAGAAAGTAAAAGAACACTTGCTTAAATAGAACAAATTTTCGGAATTTAAAGATCATCTAAAAGAAACAAAACTTAATTTCAATTCAAATTTAACAACAGTGTTACATAGTTTCATTAAATTCACTAATTTCGTGGCCCGCTTGACTAATTAATATATTACAATTATTAATATTTTATCTCAACTAAAAAACCTTAATTAAGTGTTACATAGTTTCAACAAAGGTAGTGAACTAGATTGGTTTGAGAAATTTGAAATGAAAAAATGTAAAATTGAACATGGAGATAAATGCATTAATAATATAAGAAATTTTGATCTACCTCCCATTTTAAATATGTACATAAATAATATTAAACGTCAAAATAATTAAATTAATTCGGGGTTCACTTTTGCAATTCATGTCGAGAGACGTGGTTGTAGAAATCCTTCAACCTGATGATGAGCTAAGGGCTCGAAATCCGGATTGTTGGAAAACAACTTTGTAAGTAGGAACTGTCTGAAAAAGTATTTAACACCGCACTCACTCCATCATTCATCATTTCTATTATTTCTCCCATTGTTTTAGTCTTCTGGGAAGTAGGACTAATATAATGAGCATATCCTGTTGGGGGGGGGTTCACTTTCTTGTATGCTATACCACAGAAATAAATTAATATTCACAAACAGCTTATGTACGGATGAAGCATCTGATTGATCGCGTTTATTTTTATTTATTTATTTTAATAACGTGTTTTAGTGTATTATGATCGATATCTACAGTCAAAACTCAACAATAGCAATATTTTTGGATAGTTGTTTACATTTATACTTTCACTATCAGATAAGTCTGATCCGGGGATGTTTGCATTGTTTGTTGCGTCTCGTAGAATGCTCTGTTACTTCCTTTTCGCAATTAGTCTCATTCTCGCGGTCGGTTTTGCTTTTAATTGATGGAACAATACTTAGCAGGGTCTGTGAGTATTGAAAGAAAACCAATTAAAAAATATACAATAATAATAAAACAGCGCTTTATTGTGTATGTTATTCCGAGTTTCTAAAACACCGTTGGCCTACAAATACAAAACGGCAAAGGTGGACGATAGTATTATTGAACATGCTAGTACGGCGTTATACAATCTATAGTAGTTTGGCGACTAGGTAGCCCTCCAACAACGGTTGCCCGGGCGATTGCACGATCTGAAAACATCAACAAATAGATTCATTATGATTTTCATTCTGGCAGCTTCGACGTATAATGAACACAAAATTTAAAACCGCGTCAAAATACTGGGCATCCATTTTTTACAGTTTTTTAAAAATTTCTTTATTACAATCCGCAATTTTTGGTTACAGTATGGTACCTAGGTATGTTTACAACTATTTACAATTATCAGTGNAAGCACCGCAGTATTGGGGTTAGAGGATAGAACAGCTGTGTCATCGGCAAGATACTAGAAGGGTGGTTCGTTGGGACATCTGCAGTGTAAAAGATTCAGAGGATTAGTCCGAGCTCACTGTCCTGTTGTACTTCCGAGGCCAGAGAGCAATGTTCGGAGTAATCAGATCCTTATCGGACCCTAAAGAACCGCCTTTTTATACGAGCGGAGAATTAAGTAGAGTGTGTTTGGAAGGGCGCGCTTTAATTTGTACAGAATACTCTTGTGCCACACGCAGTCGAACACTTGTGTCACATCGAGAAAGGCTCCCATACGATATTGTTTGCGCTCAAGGGAAGAGGATATAGATCTTTACAACTTGAATAAAATATTACAAGTAAATAAGCATTGAAATTACATTGCCGTGTTCACATGAGAAATACCACATGAATGAATTAAAATAAATTTTTTAGAGGCCTAAGGATTGTTAGAATTTATGGAGGAAGCCTGTTGTAAGAGAATTATCGTTGGTGGACAGATTAAGGTATCCTGTTTTTGCTAATTGAAAAAATGCTGAGATTACGTAGATGGTACGATTAAATTAATTGATTAATTAATCAAAACCTTTAAAATACACGTCTGAAAAGTCCAAATTTTCAATATTATTGGTACAAAGTACTTAAGTTAATATCAATTATACTAAGATAAATTCAATCATATTTTCCGTTAATTTTTCTTTTTATTCGTAAACTAGAATATTCATGTTGAAATTTTTGTAAATTGGAACAGTAAAACAAGTTTTTTGTGTGTTCATTTTAAAGGTCTGAGGCGTAATGAAACTACAGTTTGGTCCTGACAACCTAAACCAGATCGTGGTCTGACTAACCTTGCTTTTGAATAGGTATTTTCAGATATTCCCATTGAAATGTATAAATATATAAAAAGCTACGGAAAGATAGTGTAGAAAGATGTCTAGAAACTAGTACAAATAAAAATAGAAAAGAGCATTAACAGAAACAGGCATCTTTACTGTGCCATCTACTTATACCAGCAAGCAAAAATTTTAATAAAAATTAATGTGATCCATGAACCTTAATTGGAAAGGCGTTAGAAACATAAGAACAGGTGTAAAATCATGTGGAAGAACCTGGAGGCCGAGTGGTTAGGCCGTCTAAAAAGAAGGTCTAAAGATCGATGTGTATATACAGTACAAATAATAGGTCCTAAGATATTTCTTGGGGTACAGCGGTATTAATTGAGAAAACAAAAGAGAGTGCATGGGTATGTCGTCGGACATTTGGCGAATTCGCGTTCTAGGAGGAAAACTTCACCAGATTCCAATTCTGTTTTTTTTTCTTTCCTTTTAATTTAAATTTACACCAAATAGGCTTTAAGGACAGAATTGTGTGAAAGCAGTTTAATTACGCCGCCGCAAACGAGGGTACGAAATCTCGAGGACAAACAGTGAAGACGAGGGTTGCCAAGGTAGTAAACGTTTATTCATACAAGTATCGCGGTCTAAATTAAACCCCACATTCCTTCTTTCCTGTTAACGTTCTTCCTACAAGAATTATTTGCGACGGGACGTGGAAATTTGTGGGTTGCCTTCGGAATAGCGTTGATGAAGAGTGAGTGAGGTGTATTCGCTTTGCCTTATTGTATTAAAAGGAATAATATTTTTCGATGCCTTTTACTGCTTAAACGGCCTTAACATAAATTTAATGAGATTTACTGTTTGAACGTCACCTTTGTGACGTTTCTCTGAACCTGTAATATCGTTCCTGAACAAACTGCTCTTCACAAAATTCATTGGTGGAGGTTTGAGTTTCTGTAAATAGAATACACACGGGGAAGTAGACAAGACAGACCAACTATAGGGACAACCATGGATAGGCAGATGCAAATGATAGGAAACTTGATTAAGATACATATAATAACAGTTTACTTAACAATTAATTATGCATTGCACCAACATTCAGGCTACAATTTTTACATCCTGATTTTTTCTGGATTGATTTTTATTCTCTTCTTTTCTCACAAAGATTTTAGTACTTTGGAGAAGAAGCCGATCGTCAAATGACTCGGAAGTACCCATCAGTTGATAGCTGCGGATGATTAGGTGCTAGGTAGAGGAAAGGATGACCTGAGCAAAAACAGCAAGCCAGGGTGCCAATAAAAAGCGTTGGTTTTAAATTAGTTATTGTAGTATTATGGTAGTACAAGTATACGTATTACCATGTCCAGGAAGTTTCTTCATAGTTACCAGATGTGTGCTGAAAACTGTTTGAGAACATTGAATTTTATCCAGTATGGATCATTTTTGAGCCATTCTTTTTCAGTAACTTTTTTCTTACTTTCTGTTTCTATTTATGAACACATCAATTTTAACAAGTAACCACGTTAACCTTAATTAATTTACAAAATATCAGACTAGTGCATTGGCCAGCAAATCCTAGATCGGACTTCAGCCCACATACCACGAACAGTACAGTTGCGTCAATATCTTCAATATAGAACCGCCATTTACAACATATAAAATCAATACCTTAAAATTTACACTATTTCCGTCACACAACCTCTCGACTTTAACACACATACACACTTAACACAATTAGCACAGTTTGCGCGATACACAAACACCCGTGGTATTTACCTATAATTTTAGTTGAATATGTATAATCATATAATTATTGATTTGATGGACAAGATAGTTTTATTATCCTGTTTAATTCATAAGTTTGAATATCTTATAATCCCTGAATGTAGTTATTTGGTTGTTAGTTTCTAAATGTTGAATTAAAGTAATTTAGCATCATTAAGTATAATTATGTAATTATATTATCCTTAATGAAAATATTATGGAAATATTTAAAGGGAATATCACGAGATGATATATCTGCTCGTAAGGAGACTCAGCGATAGATGCAGAGGTGAAAAATCAAAGAAAATCTTCAAAAGGACGCGAAAAATTGGAAAAGATAGAAAAACTTATTTTTAACAAAAAATATTCTATGTGTGGGCGTTGAAGAGGCTTAAGAGAGGTAGGCGTTCTCCGAGCCCATCCCAAATCTGGCCAGATTAAGTTTAAAGTGACACGTCTGATTGAGATAAAAAGTCTCCGTAATGCTCTGAAATATAAGCAAAAACAAGCCTTGGTTTTACAAACTCTAGTTTCGAGATTGTCGATGGTCTTCTCTTGACAATTGATTTATCGACCATGTTGCATATCCGCAGTGACATTTACTATTTCCGCTCATCAAATCGGCATTTTGGGGAATGCCAATCCCAGGGATTATCGACGGGAAATCGACCCCCGTGGTTTATTGAATGGGAGAAACCAATAAGACCAGGCCTAGGGGGCTAACGGGCATTTTTCCAATAACCCTTTACTCTCTTTGGCCCTTTCAAGACCCTCTCATCCGTAGTCTGGTATGCAGGTAACCAATCTTGTGTAAATTTACTTAATAAATAAACAAAACTCTACTAATTAAAAAAAGTATTTAAATCTTTTTGCTGATAACACCACTATTCTATTCAAAAGGTTACACATTATTGGGAAGTCCACTGGACATACAAATGTAAATACCACGCTGCAGTATATTGGTCAACAACCTACAGTGAAAGGTTGACACATACGTCAAGAAATTAAGGTTCTATAATTGATTAATTAACTGTTATTATTGTTAAATGAAAAATATTTTCCTTTAAATAAAAAGCCTTCCTGATTTATACAGGCTCAAATCTGTGCATGCCTGTATATTCATTCGCACGTGCATAGAGTTGAGCCAATCACTTCTCGCAGTCCACCGGCAATTCCAGTTTTTTAGTTTACAATAAATTACCGGCAGGGCTCGAGAATCACCCGCTGTGGGTGTTGTAGTCAGGGGCAGACCTTGGTCTTGTCCGTCCAGCTGCCGAGGTTGAACTTCAGTTGCTACCAACAGCTTGGTTATTTCAGCCTCCAACGCAATTAGTTTCCAGATCCAAACCCATTCTCACTCTCACTCTCTCTTAAATTCGTGCTGGAAATTGATATGACTCCATCACTCTACACATATTATATATTATACAACTAAAGTAATTGAGATTCGATTGAGTAATCAATATAATATCAGGCCTCTCACCCTATGCATTCACGCTAATACATAGAATGCATTCTGTCTCAATAGATACAAGGAAACACAAGACGAGATGTATATAAAATAAAGCAGGACTGTTTCCTCCAAAAATCGGAACAAAACTCGCTGCCGTGCTCATGCACAACTCTCATATCGGGTGGCATTCTTACATGCTCTCTACATGGAGACAAGGAGTGGCACCTTTCAATTAGGTAGGACACATCGAGCATGCAGGACACGTACTCCGGCTTTAGTCCAAAAGTAAGGGTCCGATGCCTATTTTTAAACATGTGAGGATGGCCCTTCTTTTACTAGTCAGATCCTTCACATATCGACAGTGCTCTTTGTATGGGAGAGTTTCTCTGGCGATCGGGCCCACCAAGTAGTCATTTCCTATTGATCATGTTTTTTATGAATTTTAGCATCAGAGGTGCCGAATCGCGGCGTTGAGCTGAATTGGCCTTAGCCGCCTCATCCGCCTTTTTGTTGTCAAATAATTACAGTAAATAAGAGAACAAAATCTATTTTTACACTAATTTCTTTGTAAAGAGTCAGCTTATTTCACGAAATAAAAATTGTTTTGCTAGATCATTAAATCCTTAACCGAGTCACCTAATCTCTCTTTTTGTTCCTGTCAGGGGCTCAGGTTCTCAGATTTGAAGGAAAAAGGTTTAGATTTTTAACGTTCAACCCGCCACTTAAAATAGCCTTTTTCCCACTGCTGAACTGCCCGTGGTAGAAATGGGTTAATAATTGTAATAATTGTGAGATTTCTCCTTGAGGCCTTCGGGTTATGAACCTGTAATTCGGAGAGTCGATTTTCAACATTCCGCTGTGAGTTTGTGAAGTTTTTATCAATAAGCATACGAGAGAAACACGCACTGAGTTTTTTGACAAATGAAAATGGAAACAATAGAAATACAAGAATAATCGGAAATGCCTAACTACAGATACATATTCTTGTTGACGTAGAAATTCCAGGTTATATTTAAATTTTGGACGGCGGTCCGTTGACCAGATATAAAGCATGCAATACATATGCAAAGTTTTATTTGAGTTTTACCCAGAAAACCAACAGCCAAAATATGACGTGGAATTATATGTAGTCTATAGCAATCCATTGCCTATCGTCTCTGGCGTCCCTCAAGGTACGGTTTTAGGTCCCATATTTTTTCTTTTATATATTAAAGATCTTTTAAAATTGATAATATCTGGTAAAGTTTTTAGTTATGCTGATGATACGTCTTGATTTTTACTGGAAGGATAATTGATAATTTGATTATGTCAATTAACAATGATCTTAGACTTGTTAAAGCATGGCTATCTTCTAACTGTTTACTTTTAAATAATGATAAATCCAATGACTTACATTTTGCATTAAGTAAAAGATTAGTTTTAAAGAGCTTTAAATTTTGTTTCCGTACATGTATTAATTCATTTAACTGTAACTGTTCCCCCCCCATACCAATTACAAATAACACTAAATATTTAGGAGTTATGTTAGACTCAAGGTTAAATTTTAAGTTACGCATTGATTCTTTGGTTATGCGATTGAGAAAATTCCTTTACAAATTCAGTGTTTTAGGAAAGATCCTAAATTTAAAATGATTAAAATCAGTTTATTATGCTTTGATTCAGTCTATAATTTTCTATAGTATTGTTACATGGGGTGGAACCAGTAATTGTTATTTATATCCATTAATCATAACTCAAAATTCTCTTTTGAGAACTATTCTTTCTAAACCTTTTAGATTTAATACCAATCAACTATATGAAATTTTTCAGGTTCTAAAATTTAAACAATGATTTTTAAAATATTCTTGTATGTATATCTTTAAAAATCACCATTTTGCTGAATCAAACAATGAGTATCAAACAAGACAAAAAGTAGCGACTAATATTTTTATATCCAAAGTAAACATTAATTTTTACTTCAATTTTTCAATAAATGCGTTTTTCAGGCTTCTTTGAAATTATAAAATTAATTTTAACAACTTTAATTCTTATTATGATTTCGAAAAATTTATTACTGTAAAAATTTTAAATTTACAATTTGAACTTTCTTTGTGGTATATTTGACATCATATGGCAATTATGGTATTCTTTAATTTCTATTTTATCTTTATTTGAATTTATTGCATTTTATTTTATTTTTGTTTTCTCTCTTCATTATTTTGTTTTTTCTTTCATTTATTTGGTCATATAATAGGTCTCAGTCCTTTTGATTTAATTTTGAGCAATTTTGTTCACTGACATAACTCCTGCCACCTATTACAAGCACTGCTTTTACGTGTCAGGCGAAAATGTGCAGATTGGTTAAATGACTTACTTTTACTTATGGTTTTATTATTTTATCCTTAAATTTTTTTCTATATTTATGTTTTTTCTTACTGTAGTACTATACTGTTCGCAAATCAATTTATTAAATAAATAATAAATAAATTATTGATGAACGTAAGCATGTATTTATAGTTTGGTTGTTTCGGATCGTTCTGATTTATTTATATTCCCTGTTTTGGTTTTTCGTCATTTCGGCCTATTTATTAATTACATTTATTTACTACTTACAACTATAAATATTGTATTAAATATATATTTTCTGTGTATGCTGAATTTGTCGTTTGAGTGATTTATAGATGAAATTATCCAGGGACAGGAATCCTTCACGTCTAAAGCTCGTCATTCTTTACTCACTGAGAAGGTATAGGGGCCACTTTCACTTCAGTCGACTTGGAGGATTTTCTGGTATGGTTGGATGATAACTGTCGTACTAGTAGATTATTTTGGATCTCAGTGATTGGTGCAATTTTTTATAGCGGGTTTTGATGAGGCCATGTAAAACACAGGATGTCGTTATGAATAATAAGATTTGAAACATAAAACATTTACACTTTGACGGAGAATTTTAGACTGAACTGATTAGAGACCTAGATTAAGACATAGTAAGTGAGGAATTTGTTGTTCAATACTTTTTAAAAGGATAGTCCTTACTCACAGTAAGTTGTTTTGCAATGATCCGGATTTCGAGCCTTTTAGCTCATCATCAGGTTGAAGGACTTCTACAACCACGTCTCTCGACATGAATTGCCAAAGTCGCTTGCCAAAGTTGTTTTTCTACAAATAAGGACAGGCAAATGGGAAAATGCATAACCAACTACTTTACAATCCCACCAATAATACCGGCACAGGACAAAACCGACCAAGTACTTTGTCCAAGGAAAACTCCTAAAACACCAATCCTCGATCGAATTATGCACGTTTGAAAGTGAACCTGAACAATTTGAAATCGGCCGTTCCCAATTAAACGTTTCCCACAGTTTCTAGGAAATGTGGAACATTAGTTCGTACTTTCTTCCACGACACTATGCACTGTACTGCATTCGACGAACATCAAAAAATGAAAATGAAAATTATTACGGCTTTGATTTCCAACCAAAGAATAGAAAATTGTTTTCATCACCTCTTTACTTTGTCTAATAAATAAAAGTTTATTAAACTTAGGATCAAAAAATTTTCATGATCTATACAAAATACTGAAAGGAAGCTGATCACGATACTATTATTTTTATTAAACAACTGAGACATTACAAAATATAAAAAATTGGATGACTTGGAAACTTCATATCTCGGCTGGCTTAAGTATTATTGAATTTTTTAAAAATACTTTCAAAACTTTTAGGTTTTTTGGCAACCACATTTTAATTTCCAAATAAGTACATTCAAAGAATAAAGGATATAAAAAACAGATGTGCAAACTTAAACAAGAGTATACTGCATATATTATTTTATTTATGTTATCTTAGTTGTTCTGCGGTAGTTAGTTATGGCTGTTTCTTGTTTTTCTTACAAAATTTGTAAATTTCACATTGTTTTCTGTTTAAATAAAAAAAGTGTAAAAACGAAATCAAAATAACCAGCTATACAAAAACCATTATTTGTACTGTCTTTATTGTTCACCGATTGCGAGTGATAAATGTTTAATCTTGAGTCACATTTAGACTATATTTACAAATCAACTCATTAATGCAACACAAATTGTATAAATTTAACGCAGCACAGCTATACAAAACCACCAACAAAAAAGTGTGTATGACGAAGAAAGAAAACTATACGTCACATAAATCACGATTAAAAGAGGAAACTTGTTATAGCATAAGTCTCTTATTTGCCACCCTAGCGGTTGTAGAATCGAAACTTATCATAGCCCACGGAATTTTAATTTAGAATAGTATTTAGTTTTTGTAATATTCATATTGTAATAACATTTGTAGTATTCATCATTCAAAACATATTACAGACGTTTTCATAGTAAATTAAATAATCACACTAACACACAAATATCGTTTTATTCATCCACAGCAGCTACAAACGGGTAGCTTTCTTTATAACTCCCGTAATGCCACAATTATAAATTGAAATCCAATGTGCTGGTACATATACAGTTGTAGATAAAAATAAACAAAGACAAAAAAGAATAATATTTTAAAATCTTTTTAAGTGGTTTGACTCCCTTGTTCGCGACACCCAACTAGTAGTTGAAAGTTAAGCTCTCCTTTACGATAGAAATTACATTATTTTTACACCAGCCAATTTTTATTGGGTTGTCCGGAAAATAATGCAGGATTTTGGTATTAAACAAAAAAAAAGAAACTAGTTACTTTAAAGCAATGTTCTTTAATCAAANTGAAATGTGGTTTTCTGTCTCCATTGTACATGTATTTCATGATATATTTTTTGTGCTTTTTGAGAAAAGCCGATCTGTAAGTACGTCCGCGAGACCTTTAGGTAACAGAGATGAATCGCCTTGTCAATGCCCTAACCGTTGCGGCCACCCAGTTATTATTTAGGTTATTATTATATCATCGATTAGTTTGTTTCTCATTTCTGTTGCTTGATCACAAATTCTTATAATATATGGCCGATACCCTACTATACCTGCCAAATATTTTTTTTAAGTGGTCATAATGTGTCAGATGTAGATACCTACCTACAACTACGTAGATACTACCTGTACAAAAGAGGAAATTGAAACGCCGCTCATAGCTATCAAGGAAAAAATCATTAAACCTTTGGTTTTGGACTGTTGGTTGTTGGTTTTGTAGCAAAAGCAGAACATAAATAAGAAATCGAAGATGGCCACTATGACTGCTGGCAACAAGTTCCATCAACCTGCGATGCCCACCCCCCAGCAACAATCCACGTTTAATACTGTTGTCATGGTTTCAAAAAATGTATTTTCCGGAGATATCGTGCAATAAAGAGCCTCGATCAAATAAAATACACTCAAAGACAAAAAAATTGACACTTGTATTTATCGGTTTGTTTACTATAAAAACTACTTACTAAAAGTGAAAAGAAAGTTAATAACTTGTCTTTTTTATAGATTGTTACTAATACTTTTACGTCCTCAGATTAAAAATAAAGAAAATACGTGCAATTTCATCCTTTCTCGAGCCAACTTGTCAACTGTATTAATTAGGTTTTAAATTTTTTATGAATATATGAATCCTATAGAACACTTGTAGGATGGGTAGACGTCGTTCACCGCCTCCAACAAGTATTGAACACCTCCAAATCGCTCTTAATGAAGAATGGTGTATAGGTGTGTGTGTGTGTGCGTGTGTGTGTGTGTGTGTGTGTGTGTGTGTGTGTGTGTGTGTTTTGTGTGTGTATATATATATTAGGACATATTAACAGAGATATGTCTCTCCGTAGCCTGAAGTATATTTGCCGTGAAAAAGAACTTTTCTCCCGCTTCGGCCATGTTAAATGAGACAGGGCTGCGCTATACTCTGTCCAAAAAATCAGCAATAATAATGAGTGAAAAAGGCTATCTATTATTTAAAAATGTCAAATACGAAAAGCGGTCTAAACAAATATCCCATGGAAACATAACACAAAGAGAAAAAACAAATTTATACTCAAGACGAAATCTTACTCCCTATCTTTTTCTAAAGAAATTTGTGGTGTTTAGTGACCGTTAGTTGATGATTATTTGCAGATCGTGAGACGCATTCTGGTGTGGCGTAGGTTTTAGAAAAACATTTTCTTTATCGTGCCAACGTTTCGATCTTTATTGTGATCAACTTCAGGGCTCAAAGTGTTTGTTTTCCGTGTAGCTGTGTCATTCTTGTCTGTCGTGTTGACAGGTCTCACAAGAGACCTCAAAATTCTGTTTATTTATGTAAAAGTTTTTTTACATAAAAATGAGCTGAGCTCAGATGAAGTCACATGAATTTAGCCGCGTAGGAGGCAAAGAGCGAATTTAGTTTAAAAACATAAAAAATAACCTGGACGCCATGAGAACACTTACAACACACTTTCTTTTTTTCTTCCCATAAAACTATTCAGGAAAAATTATTATTCATGAGAAACTAATCAAACTTTATGAAATGAGAAATACCCTTATTATCTCGTGTTGTTCTTCACATTAAGAAGCTCAAATAATACTGAATGAGAGGCCTTTCTTGACGTGTCACAAGCGTGTGGCATGAAGGCCTCCGGTACATTAAAGCGTATTCTTCCAAATACCCTCTACCTTGGTTCTTAGCAACCGAACAATTCTTCAGAGTCCGCCAAGGATCGACCAACTCTGAATTGGTTTTGGGCTTTGGAAGCGGAAGTAAGTCAGAGCTGCGTTCTTGGACCGTAGATATCACACTATCCTTACATCCTTTGCCGAAGACACAGCTGTGCTAGCCTCTCATCCTGATCCAATTGCTTCGAAGGGGCTTCAGATACATAATAATAATAAATCTTTATTTGCAAGAATGTACATTACATATAAATTTATAACAAAAGGTAATATTTTGCTACATCCCAGCCTGCTGTCAAAAAGCAAAGCTTGTACTAGGCAGTAGGCGTTTTTGGAGATCATCCAAGAAATAAACTGAATATATCTTTACAAAAGCATAATGAAAAACAAACAAATAAACAAGCATAATACAGAATAAACGTGTAGCATGAAAAAAAATCCCAACCAAATCAAATCTTGTTTAGACAACAAGAACATTCCAACATGTTATGCAATTGGTCAAATGGAGCAACCAATGGTGTATGAAGCTTAATGAAAGCAAAAACACAATATCATTCACCCTTCGAAACAAAATCCCTCATACAGCATTCCTCAACAATTCTCCTATCCCAAAACCCGATGCATCCATTACCTTGAGTTCTATATAGACTCAAGACTAGCCTGGAATAAACACGCACGATTAAAACGACATGAATTAAACTACAAATAAAAAATGTTTCGGAATACTCTACAGATTACTGAAAACCAACTGACAAGTTACAAGTGTATACAAAAACCAGTCTGAAATAACGGACTAGAACTGTGGTGCGCTGCTAAACCTTCCATCACCTAAAGGATACGGCCCTTCCAATCCAAAGAACAATCTTCAGAACCATAGTCAAGGCTTCTTACTACGTCTCCAGCACCACCCTTCGCAATGACCTCCAAATACCTCCCGAGCAAAAAATAATCCCCAAACATTTTCCACTTTCCACATTAAACTCTCCTCTCAATCCAATTCAGGTGCCCAATCCTTGTCCAATAGATACTACTTTTGTTCTTCTACCTTTATAATCCCACCAGACGATTAAAAAGGAGATGGCCTCGCGACCTATACTAAACGAGGAGTAGCCCTCGCGTATAGTTAGTAAGTTAGGAGAACAACAGCGGTTGTTAACTGCCCTCACGATACATATCTACATCATTTGTAAAACCAGCTCATTACATAATGTAAATAAAGTTACAGATAGTAATAATAGATATAAGAAAAAAGAAATGCAATTTATTTTTCAATCGAAAACTGAATAATCCTTGAGGTGGAAAAACGTAAAATTAACTCGGTTGTGGTCGAAAGTTTCTATAAAACATCAAGTGGGCAAATCGATCATGGCGTCTCACGCGATCTGCGCTTGTTGTAGGTCGTGGAGACCGTTTTATCGAGCCGAGTTCGACTTTTGTTCCGCAAACAAAACCGACGTAACGCAACATTTTTGGGACCTTTCTCAATCGTGCTGAGGGTGGAAAGGTCACTTGGGAAAACGATATCCACTTGCCAATTTTGAAATCAAAATCTGCGCGGGGGTTCGCATCGCCTCGGCCCAACTGGTTTTCAAATTGAATAAAACAAATAAAATGGCATCTCTCGAATTAATTTTCAAACGTATAATTTGGCTTTAATTTGTCTTGCCCTTTACTATACATCAACAGAAATCCCGCTTTACATTCAAGTCAAATACTTAGGACTATACCTACAGCTACTGACATGGAATCCTCACACAAGACTTAAGAGACAACTTAACAGAAGACTAAAACAACTATGAAGACTTCTAGGACCGAAATCCGCGTTGACGGTCAACATTAAACATTACACAAGACTTTACTGGACCACTTTGGAACTGTGGGGTTCTGCCTAGCCATCTAACAAGATCCAGCGCATCCAGTCGAAAGTCCTCAGGCAAATCGTCAAAGCTCCTTACTCTGTCAGAAACCTCACTATCCACAACGACTTCAACAATCCTTTTGACAACGAACTGATCCGTTCCCGATTCCAAAAGTTTCACATCAATCTCTCTATTCATCCTAACTCTACTGCTCGAATACTTTTGCTTCCTGAGAACCCACCACGTGGCCTTAATTAATAATTACCTCCTTGCCCCTTCATCCGTCCCACTGAGTGCCAGCATTGACTAGTTCAATGGCATGTGTCCTACGGGTCAGCGTTGGCATTGTTGCATTGTTATTCCTGCTGAGGTTATGTAAAAATCAATTATATATATATATGNAATGGTTGAGAATCGGACCATGGACAATATGAACTTTTTTGTTCATTTTAGGGTGAAGAATCTACTGGAGAAGTTTGTAGCACGAGTAGCAATTCACCCTGTATATGTATTTTTTTTTTACTTTGGGTTTTGTCAATGACGCAAAATGAATGGATTCTAATTACTCGAAGACGCTATGATTTCATACACGTTACCTCGACCTAAACGAGCACTGAGGCGTTTTGCAGTCCGCTTAAATTAATATCGTAGGAGGCAAATTTCTTCTAATCTGATTGAGACGTGACCTTAAGAACTTTTGACGTCGATCAACCATCCGGCCGAAAACCCCTGAAGTTCGAGCACGTCCAATTGAGAAAAATGCCCATTTTAATCGTTGCCAAAGCAATTACGGGGCAAACCAAATTCGGCTTGATTTAGAGAGAAAAAGCACCCGAATTTTTGTTGCTACATTCGAATTGAAAACCTGTCAAAATTGTTTTTCTGTACAAACTTTACGAAAAAATGCTTGTTTACAGAAGAAACGGTTCGAGTGATTTACCCTTTCAAGTCTTTCTCAATGTTCCTCATTATTATTGTGATTTCTACCAATACGTTTGAATTCATTAGTTGATAGATGAGTTTTATGGGAGAAGATTACAACAAACGATGAGTGATCACGACGGGCCAGTTTTCTTTTTCTTGTGGTCATCGATCTTACTAAACTCATTGATTTTCTATTAATAAAATATTGTGAATAAAAAAGTATATTTTGCCTTAGTTACACACCACTTGTGTATGTTATTTTAACATATACCTATAATAATTGCAGCTTGTCAACTTATACACATTCCAGGTTATTTTCTCGGGTACTACAAGTTTTGAAAGTAAAAAAAGGTAGTATTCTCCTATTTGTAATGAAAAATCAGGTTCAGGAGTAATCAACT
This sequence comes from Cimex lectularius, assembly GCF_000648675.2. Taxonomy (NCBI): domain Eukaryota; kingdom Metazoa; phylum Arthropoda; class Insecta; order Hemiptera; family Cimicidae; genus Cimex; species Cimex lectularius. The sequence continues at coordinate 49,618 of NW_019392970.1, read as the reverse complement.
TAAAAATTTTCAATGAATATTCCACTTACAGCACAGGAAACATTTTTCACTATGGAAAAGCCACCTTTGTGACTAGTTGTCAAAGAGGGTAAGATGTCGCGCAGTGATGTCAGAGAATTTACAGGAATGGCGTTGTTGGAGGAGTATGAAATATTCCACAGCATTACATTCAAAACCTCAAAAAATCGATTACACGTCGAATGCAAGCGGCGGTCAACGCAAGAGTAATAAAGTGAATATTTTCTTCATTGTTTCCGTAGCAACATTTTTGATAAAATTGTTTTACTCAGTTTAATTTTTTTATTCAACTATATCTTATATTTTGGTAAAAAAAATATCCAGTAAACAACAAAAAATAAAGATTATTACGATTGCAAGTATTTGCTTAAAAAACGAGGATGGCCACTTTTTTGCCTCTCAGTGTAGTAGAACTAATTGTATAAAATTTGATCAATTATCGCTTTTTGTGAGAGTCCGTCCAAATAATGTTTGCCAGACGGTGTTTGTTTTCCTTTGGATATTGATTGCCTAGTTGCTGGATAATCGTTGTTGGGTGCGAAAAAAGTACTCTCTAAAAATATATATTATATGTAAATATACACTATACATTTTCAATAACCTATTACTTCTTGAATGAAAGTGTCAGTTGAATTAAACTGAAGTACACGCGAAAGTACAATAAGCCATAACGCTGCATTGCTTGGAATGGTGTTGATGTTAGAAATGGGTATTTTACGACCCCTAACGATTTGTGGTACCTTTTGTTTTTAATTAGTTCAGTTCAGTTGACTCGATCCTTCTCTTTAGAAGAATAAGGTCATTCCTACAATTCCTTTCCCAGTGTTTTCATTATACCCCAGGTTATGTCTCTATTGAGTAGTTGCTTCAAATTCGATGACATGGGTGGCTGTTTCTTTCTCCTCATTGCCTAACCTGCTACAGGGGTCATTGTTGAATATATCCATGTTGTGAAGATGTTTTCTTGATTCCAGTGACCAGAATTTAGCCCTCTCTAATTGTAAGCAATAAGTTCGCCAGTTTTAGAAAGGGGCGAAGGTTTTGAGTAAGGCTTTTAACATGTTTATTATGTCTAGTACCTCTCAAATTTATATACTTCTCCTTTTTTTCTTTCCATTCTGAGATGGAGGATTCTATGTTTGTTTGTTATCCCAAGAACAGGTTCAGGGCCTATGCATGGTCTTGCAGATCTTCCTCTGGCCAGTTTGCCTTTTCGTTACCCAATATTCATTTATGTCCTGGTACGCAAGGTATCACCAGGTAGATGCGTTTTACCAAGTTTTGGAAATATTGTATGCATTCACTGATTAATTTTTTACACGTAAATGCTTTAATGGCTGCTTGGCTATTTGATCTTATTAGCTTTTTTGCCAGTGTAATCTCTTTTAAGATTTTCTAAGGCACTAGCATTGATGGCATGCTTTTCAGCTTGAAAGAGCAAGGTGTTCTCCCCCTAATGAGCTTGATTGCTCATATTTTGGGCTAGAAAACGCCATTGAATTGTTATGGAGCTTGGAAAAACCAAACTCCCTGTCCCTAGTATTTTCCTTATCATCATCATAACACGTTTGGTTTCGTTTTGGTTTACTTACTTACTACCTACTTAAACGTACTTGATTTGCGTGCGATGACCGTTAGTATTAAAGTCCGGGGTTTCGTCGCCAATAGCTTATATTTCAACGGCCCGCGGAAGCTTTTTATATTCACCGGCTCATACACTTTGTTCTTTTTTTGTCCCGGTTAGACTGAATTTGTGCTTTTGACAGTGTCAAAGGCGTTCACTCCTCGGCAATCCTTTTCCGCTTGGTCGCTGATCCATTCGATCGGATGCTTTATAGAAGGTGTTTCTAACGCGATTTGGGCCGCTTTGTCCAATCTTCTTCCCGCAGTTCGAGCCGTACTCGTCGAATAAGGTTGTTGTCAATCAGCTAGAATGGATAGTGGATTCGGCATTTGGTCGATTTTGGGCCTGGAAATGGCTCGGAGAAAATTATTTCCTAACTTAATGTCGCAATAAATTACCTTCATCTTAAAGGGATGTGCATTTTTAGACACACCGTAGGAAAAACAATACACCACTTTTTTAAGTACTCTATTGCTATTTTCCAATTAAAATTAATTTTTAGGTAAACAATTTAATTCCAATTTTGCAATGTAACGGGTTATTAGAAGATTTTCGTAAAAAAAATTCTGTTTTTAAATAAATAAAGCTTCAAGACTACAAGTTTATTCGTAATAAAATTTATCATTTTTTGTTTACTGTTTTTCTAAACTTTGGAAAAATTTTATTTTGTTTTAACTTGAAAGTACCTAATACATTTATTAAATTTATTTAAATATGTACAGAATAATTTTTCGATAATTAGGATTAAATTCTTTCAGTGTATACCAAGAAGTTCGTTTTAATAGGAAAATTCCACCAGAGGCCTTTAAGCAGGTGGGGCATGGTTTTTATGATGCACCATCCTCTGTATATGAGGTTTGTCTATGAAAAGCAGCATATATCTAGGGGATTCGGTTATAAGAGAACTCTTAATTTTTAACAATATTTTAATGTACTCAACGTCAATGAAACGATAAATAACTAAATCATCCTGTAGCTTGGTCGTTTCCGGTCATTTTGGGTTGCCTATCCTCGCTGTTTTGTATTATTTTATGGAATATCGACTCTCTTCTTTATTTGTTTTTGTTAGACGTATCATTTTATACACCTATATACCTTTATAACTTATATACATTACAAATCCATTGAAGAATAAAAATGAAAAACCTCCTGAAAGACCAAGAAGCAGACTGCTCATGTAGTTTGGTATTTATGACCTCCTTATCCGCCTGTGCTCGTCGTTTTCGGTAGTTCGTTATATTTAGTGGATGGTCAGTGAGATTTTTGTTGTCAGTTTGTTCTTATACCGCTCATCCACCAATCTAAGAACAGATGACAAAATATAGCAACGCGTCTGACAGGAAAACTAGTTGAGTCTAGACAAACCAAATCATCAGAATCGAGCGAACTACATCACTGGAACAGATGGTAATAATGAACACTACTTTTTGCAACCAAGCTGATTTTCTCTTTCTCCGATTATCCTAGGCTGCTAAGTCCCTCTGCATTTGTCTGCAATGATGGCGAAATGACGAAGACGTCTGACAGACAGCTGGAATAAACGGACCAGAAATTAATTGTCACCAAAGTCACGTTTAACATAACTCTAAACATAAAAGAACTGTTCGGCTCAAAGAGAGATTCGGTAGAATGATCAAGTGTCGATCAATTTAACAACATAACTTTACCAAAGTAATAATGGTATCTATTTATTTGTGAGATTTCTTTCTAAAGTCTGCTGGCCGATGGATCTGTAGCTTGACCATTTCTGGTCGTTTGGTCTGCATTTGTCGCAGTTCGAACGTGATTCGTGAATTCACCATTTTGGCGGTTCCAGAGGGGTTGTACACCAAGGGTTAACGAAGAATAGATACTATAGATAGAATAGATTCTACAGTCCATCACCTTCCAGCGGTGTAGTTCGCACGTCTAGGATCATCACTATATCTAAATTTGTTAGTTTTTGGTTCAGTTGTTAGTTTGGGGATAAGCCAGGTTGAGGCTGAAACTCCGAAAACAGTCTGAAAGACGAAGAACCAAGCTGTTCATGTTGCTAGCTTCTTTCCGATCATCTTGATCTGACTATTCTCGCTGTTTTGGCCTGTCAGTATTTTAGTGTTTCTCCATATGTAGTAGTTCGCTTGTGCATAAATGCTAGATGTCTTATTAGTAGGAACCCCACATTCACCATGCCAGTCGAAATGCAGAGATAATTTACATCAAGCGTCCGATTTATCCAGTCGGCCATGATCCAAAATTTACGTAAGACTCAAAAAGGACAATGAACTGCCTACGAACTTTAGGAAATCGATTGAACGGAAGGAGCCAGGACGAAAACGGTCACGCATCAGGCGGAAAGCTTTCCTTATCCGCCGCTGAAAAAACGAAGAGGCGTGACCGTTATGGAACACTCATGGAATCATCTCTGTTCCTTTTATGGTATTCGATCGGGACAACGAGCGAAGCGCCCTTCGCCGATTTATTATAACCGTCAGGGAGATAAGGGCGGCGGGTCGTCCTTCCCTTATTTGATGCGATTTAAACGACCGTAAAACGCCAAGGGCGATGAAGCCTACCTTCGCAGATAAGCGAAATTGCCAACTATGCCGCTTTCGACCCATTCCTCCAAAGTTACTCTCATTAACGGGTTGTTTAACGTTTTAATTATTGGCTGAATTAAGATGATTTTGGGAAAAAATGTCAACTAGAAAACAAAATGTTATATGGTTCTTAAATTTTATGCTATGCTATCTTTAGTGTAGTGTGTACTTTTTACTTGTCAAGTGTATTGAATGGTTAGCTATTGCTACGTCAAGGCTTAGGTTATTTAAAAATTTACACTTTCAGATACTTTATCTGTCACTTTTAAGAAATACGTTCAAATTATAAATTATATTTTGTCGGTATTTCATCTAGCTATATTACATTTTAGCTTTAGATTTGATAATATTACAAAAAGATCTACAAATAGTAAAGTGTCTAAAATATTTTCTTAAATCCGTGATTAAAGTTAAGCGAATTTTTTTTTTCAAAGTCAATAAATCTATAAAAAATAAAAATAGGTAATATACCTTTACTGGTTTTGTGATTTACCTTTTACTGACTTACCTTAAAATTTGCAAACATTTTCTAAAATCATCTACGCCGTTGGTGAAACTTGGCCGGCTCTCCGCAGAAATTTCCCACCTTGGCTCGAGACGAGCGATATCTCCACAAGTGATAGAGACTTTCGAAAAAGGAACTGAGACAGCTAGGAAAAAGCTCATTTTTTCGATTTTACGCCAACTCCGAGCATGCCAAGCGGATTTGTTTGTGTTTGAAAAGGGGATTTGTTTGCCAAGTTCGAGCATGGTGAAATCATGGACTAGGAGGAAATGTCATCGTTTTTCATCTATTCAATTGCGACGTTATTCCAATTTATTTCCACTCCTTATCACTCACTTACTCACTCTTTCTATCCATCTATCTTTCCATCTCTCCACTTTTCTACCTATTTCTCGGAAACACCCATTTACACATATCTCTCTCTTTCTCTCTCTCTCTCTCTCTCTCTCTCTCTCTCTCTCTCTCTCTCTCTATCTATCTATCTCTCTATCTCTCTCTCTCTAATATATCCAAATGTTACGCTTTTTAACAACAAACGAAACGTTCTTTTTAAACATATTACACCAAAAATTAAAGAAGATGAGCTAAACTTTAGTCGACCCCAATATTCATGGTCGACCTAACCTCGCTGTTTCTCTTTTATTACGTTATAGAAAACTTGCAACATACATACGAACCCTTCTCAAACCCAGATAAAACCAACAATGTCAGCACTGAAATACCTGCCGTACCTAACTGTTGAAAAATACAAACGAGTATAATTACTTCCTACAAAGAGGACATACTCACAGGAAATAGCACCGACCAACCATTACACAAACCCTCCAGTAAAAATACTTAAATTATTAGAATGATACTGAGATCGGAATGATTGCAAGCTACATACATGGAATGTAGAGAAACCTATTCTCTTAGAACAGGTTTTCGTACTGTATTTTTGGTTACCTCAGTAATAAACAATCGTTTTATCCTATTGTTTGTGTGGAGACTTCAATTTAGCCGCTTCTTTTCACTTCCGTTTTATCTTCCATCATCGGAAAAGAAAACAAGATTGAAGAGGAGAAGTAGTTCTTTCCATGAAGATGAATTCACATAAACTGCTTGTGGAAAAATAGTAAAACTCCATTTTTTAATTGGAACTTTTTGGGAAAAGTGAGTTTAGACACTCAACTTTAATTTTTGAAACGGTTTTTATCGCTGAATTAAACAGTGCAAACGTTTTAAAGTTATTCGCAAAACAACTATTTCCGGACATGTTTTTTCGGCAAAACGACATCTTTTCATCCAAGAACCATTTTATTCATGTATGATTTGAATTGATACTAAATTAATTGTTTCTCATGAATCAAATCATTGCAACATTTCTTTAAATACAATACGATACAAAGTACCTCAGTTAAACGTAATAAAAATATAAAATAAGTAAATAAAAATACACACTCAGTTTATCTTTCAGTTAATCTGAATCGTGATCGCTAGAATTAACTGAACAATTAACTGAATTGAGTTTATGGCTGGTCTACGTTATTTCGTTAGTGTCTCCATTTTTACTTGCAATTAGTTATCCTTTTTGTCTTTCTGTTATTGATGTCGTTAAAAGTGTGTGACAAAATGAAATTATTGGTTGATAGATACCTATCAGCTGGTCCGCCTATCCTAGCTGATTTTTGTCGGTACAGACGCGTTTCAACATTTCGCCCTATTCATAGTTCATGAAATTTCTTGAAATCACTCAAACACAGGCGAAATACCGAAAAGCGTCTGTACCAACAAAGATCAGCGAGGATAAGCCGACCAAGATGATGATGAGGTTAACATCGAACAAAATGTTTACTCGCAGACTACAAGAAATCTCACAAAAGAAAATAACTTTTTACCCTTTGATAGCAGTTTTAATGATGGCGGAGTCTAAAATTGAGGGAAAAGAGTATAGACCAAGTAATAAATGATAGGAGTATATCTGGTGATGTAGAACAGCTTGAAGAATTAACAGAAACAGATGAAGTCCTTACGTTTCAATAAATGAAAAAAAAATTAATAAGTTACATCGTACTCGTGACAATACATTTTGATGAAGCTTCTTTTATCTTAAAACTTTCCTAGTTTCGGTCTTGACTACCAATCGTTTTCTCGATTCGGCCCGGGGGAATATTCAATGGGCGATAAAGTCGGCTGTAGTCCAAGGCGGGAGGTCGTTGAAAAGTGTTTTTTACAAAGTTTTCAAAACGCTGTTGCATCGGAAATTCGTTATTTTAATGGAATCTGGCACCGCAGCTCCGCCAACCTGCTTATTAACGGTCATCAATATTTTAATTTATTCCAACGACTGGAATAGTTGCACGCATTCGGCAGACGGACGCACGGAGGAGACATTATGTATCTTTTTTTTTTGTTCCCGAATTTATTAGTTTTTAATCGTTTCTGTATGATTTATCATTCAAAACTCCATTAGAAAATATCAACGGCGGATAAATAAAATATTCATCTTTCCATTACTTCCAATATTCGTATTGAATGGTTCTAAGTAGTTTAACGGTTGGATTTTAAAACATATTAAAAATTCTATTGACCCCTCCTCCCAAAACCTATACAATTGTATTGGTATATATATACCAATATTTATTAGCACACTTGAACTTTGCAAATTTAGGAACGGTTTAGTACAACTAATGTTGCCAGGCGCAAGCAAATAAGCATCAAGAGCTTTGTGCTAGGAAGAATCTGCGACATATCACAGGGAAAATGTTTAAAAAAAAGAAACGAAAGCTATTAAAACTTTATCTTTAAGTGCCTCATTTTTGTTAAACTTGTTCAAATAATGATAAGAATTAATTTATCGCCCAATAATTCAACCCTAATTGCCTCTAATCGAACGAAAACACATTTATCAATAAACCAGGAACATGGACATTTAATTTAGTGTGTTTTAGTGTATTTTTTCTAAATATTTTACACATAATCATCACTAGAAAATAAATTGAATAATTAAAGTATTATGATAATTTTCATGATAAAATAAGCAAAGCTAAGCCAAAGATTAATTATACTTTGTCAGATTTTTTGAATGAATCCGAAAATGTAAAGTCTAAACCTAAATTTTTTTAAGACTTGAGTAATACGTTGTTAAGCACCTTCAAGTATAAGAAGTCAAGTTCCAAGTATGACTAAGTTGACAAACTACATTTTTTATTTTTTTGTGTGAAAAAGCTTTAGGATTTAATATTTTTTGAGTTAATTCATGCCAAAAAAAGGAATCTGTACATAATTATAGAAGTAAAAAAAAAGTTAAAAAAAAACGGTAAATGTAAAAAAAGGTACCAAAACAAGAATATAGCGATCATGTCATTTATCAAAGCAGCCATCAAAGAACTAAGTTCAAACATCATTAGCTCAAAGATAGGGCTGAATTGCAAAACCAAAGTAAACAAATTAGGTATGCAAAAGTCAGCCTCTGTTGGGTTCCAGGACATGTGGGAGTAGAAGGAAATAAGCGGACGCCCTTGCAATAAAAGGGACTGCTGTACCGCTGATAGAATCCGAGCCCTTTTATGGCTTAGGAATCCATATTATCAATGAGCACCTCAGAGAGACGGATAAAAAGAAAATGAAGGAATAATGGAACTCACTCACTAGACACAAACAATCACCGCTCGTGCCATTGACTTTTTTATCTCAACTAAAAATCTTAATTAATTGTAATATATTAATTGGTCAAGCGGTACACGAAATTAGTGAATTTAATGATTTAAAATGAAGTATACTTCACTAAAGCTCTCCGTGGCCATTTCATTTGAGAATTGAATTGATTACACGACATTTGAAAAATGGCAAAAAGGAGGGAAAATTCAAAAGGTGTGGTTGAGGTTGGGATGTTGGTATCCGAATGGATCGGGGTCACATAGCTCAAGTGGTATTCGAATCCCGCTCGTGCCATTGACTTTTTTATCTCAACTAAAAACCTTAATTAATTCTATCAAACTTTGTAAGGAAAGAGGTAACAGAATGCATTGAAGGAAGCAAAAAAAACTGCGAGCCTTAACTGCATTCTTAACAGGACGCTGCAAAAATCTGAAGAAGATTGGCAAAACCCAACGCGCCAAGTGCAGATTCTGCAAAGAAGCAGAGGCAAACAACAAAGCAAAAGAAAAAGTCACCATCCCTAACCATCTACTAACAAACTTTGGTGCTACACTTGCCCGAAGGAGGAAGTGTTTTGGGAAATAGAAGAGATTCAACCACTGGAACCCTGCCTGCTAATTAAGTTCCTTGAAGAACTAGGACTCACAATGAGTACAGAACAAGGAATACACTAGCTCTTAAACGGCGCAATATTTTACACACCCCGAACAATACAGTTTTATCTTGCAATCCCTCTCACACCGTATGCTTCCAGTTTATTTAATATAATTTAATGATGCACTGTCTTATAATAATATCATAACACTATTTTCACTAGTTTATTTCCTGCTAAGGCTGTGGTACTGTTTTCACTTAAGAATTATTGCGGTTTATCCAAATTACACAGATACAACATACAGGACAATCCAAATATTATAGTACAGGTAAAAAGAGGTCTAAACTTTGCAAGTATCCGAACATAGAGACTGGTGTTTATTACGTCATTTCTTAAATGACATGCTTACTTGACGTAACATTTAATTATTAGTCAAAATTTGCTTATTTGCTGTCTTTCTTGGATTTATATAGGGCCAAATCCGCTCATATAGGTACCATCATACAAACATGTGCCGAGTTGATCCTATTCGCTTCTCGTAGTCAACCGGCCATTCCTGCGTTTGCTATTTACAGTAAATTGGGTTAGCAGTCCGGGGGCAGACCTCAGTCGTATCCGTCCAGCCACCGTGGGGTGTTGTCAACAGCTAGATCAATTCAGAAACCCAATGTATGCAGTTCCAAATCCATTCGTACTCACGTTCATCCTTAATACATTCACTCCTATTTACATATCATGCATTCAATTGGGGGCGATGGAGTATTCGATATTCCTCAATTACACATTACACAAATCATACAACTAAACTAATTGAGGGTCAATGGTGTACTCGATATTCCTCCATCATCCTTTACACATATTATACAACTAATCTAATTGAGGGTCGATGAGGTACTCGATATTCCGCTATCGATCCTCTCACATCACACATTCTCGCTAATAAGCATATTCACGCTAATAAATATATTCACTCTCAACACAAACAATCACTATTATCACTATATACAATAGAACAACCCCGTTTCCTCCAAGAATCGGAACGGAGAACTCAATTACTCGCTGCCGTGCTCAAGCACAATTCGCAAATCTGGTGGTATTCCTGTGCGCTCTCTATATGGAGCCAAGCAAATGCCCTCTTCAATCAGGTACATCGACTAACTTTTCTATGCTGTTGGCTTTGGCACAAGACTATCTTTCTACTTATCTTTTTTTCCCCAAACCTAATTGAATAGAAATAACCATCTTCAATTGCTTTAAACTCTGCTTACGGTTTGATCGTGTAATTATTATTTGATAATGCCAGTAGACATTTTATCCCAGAATACTGAAATAATTAGTCTTTCATTATTCAATTTTTGAACGAACTTGACATGGGTTACCCTGAAGAAGACAGCTGAAACAAGCCTGACGGGAAGGATGCGCTGAGATGTTCAATGTTAATTAAAGTTGGAAAACAACAATTTTGATTTTAGTTGAATATTAATAAAAAAGGAGTAAATAAAGATTTTTTTCTTGGTGGAAAATTTATAAAAAATGCTGAAGAGAACGGTTAAACGGCAAGAGTTCTCCTTAAAATTGATTTCTTTTCTCTACAGCATCTCCGCCTTCGAATATTTCAGGGTTACGGAGATTAATTAATCTTAAATGAACATTTTTAGAGAAATTCCCCTATCTCTTGTCTTGAAATTGGAAGTTGGCCTCCTGGGCGCGGAAAATGATAACGGCTCGCTGAAAAGCCCGAGAGCTTTTTCGCATGTGCAGTTGACGCGGTTTTAATATTTCACTTCTTTTCATCGCCCAGATTGAATTGGAGAGTGAAGGAGATTAAAATCCCCGGGGAAAAATCTCTCCATAGATCTAATATTACGTTTTTCTCTATAATTTTATCTCAAAAAGGGCCAGAAGCGTCATTAAAACTGATCACCGCCGCTGTAGCAGTCATCTGAAAATACCTAAGACAAAAGATAAAATGACATTTCCCCGTTTATTTTGCATGGAAGTCTTACGTTTATCTTTTTATCGAACATTTATCACGGCCAAACACTTTATTACGCTATGACGAACACAGACTGGATAATCTGTTCAGGAGAAATGTTCTTCGTGTGCAGGATGATGAACCTGTAGTTTTATCGTTTACAATCATACTGATGGTTGAGCCCATATTCATTTTGTCATTTATTTTGTATGTTTATACCCTTGTATTGGGTTGTCCGGAAAATAATGCAGGATTTTAAGTTTTCATTAAAAAAAATCTATATAAAATATTCTGTTTACGTTTACAGGATTACTTTTGTTTACCTCTGTAGCATTCCGCTACTTGGAAATAATTCAGTCATCCTTATAATGTCAAAGCGAGAATTTCGTACGATTTTCTTTTACGAGTTTAAACTCGGCCGAAGCGGAGCCCAAACGGCTAGAAACATTAACCAAGTCTGGGGCGAGGGTTGTGTTAATGAGTGCACTGTGCAAAGGTGGTTTAAAAAATTTCGGGAGGGAGATTTCAGCCTTGAAGATGAAGAAGGTCGTGGAAGGCCTTCCTCTCTTAATGATGATGTTCTGCGATCAGTGGTGGAAGAAAACCCCAAAACAACTGTTCGAGAACTTGCAGAGCAACTCAAAGTCAGTAAAACGACCGTCGCTGACCACCTCAAGGCGATTGGAAAAGTGAAAAAACTCGAAAATTGGGTTCCACACTCATTAAACGATCGCCAAAAAAATCAGCGCTTTGATGTTTGTGCATCACTTCTTTGTCGAAACAAAAATGACCCATTTCTGGCCAGAATTGTTACATGTGACGAAAAGTGGATTCTCTACGATAACACTAGACGTTCTGGACAGTGGCTCGACAAAGGAGAAGCTCCAATACATTTTCCAAAGCCCCCAACTCATCAAAAAAAGGTAATGGTTACGGTATGGTGGGCTTCATTTGGTTTAATACACTACAGCTTCTTAAATCCTGGCGAAACCATCAATGCTGAATCATACTGTAACCAAATTAATACCATGCATCAGAAATTGGCAGTAATGAAGCCCTCTTTGGTCAATCGGAAAGGGCCCATTTTGTTGCATGACAACGCTCGACCACATGTGTCACGTGTAACGTCACAAAAATTATTGGAGCTTGGCTATGAAACTTTGCCTCACCCACCCTACTCTCCGGACCTCTCGCCTACTGACTACCATTTTTTTAGACACCTGGACCACTACTTACAACACATAATATTCAAAAATCAAACGGAACTGGAAAATGCATTTATTGACTTTATCAATTCTAAAAATTCTGAATTCTACTCAGACGGAATTAATAAGTTACCAACACGTTGGGAGAAATGTATTGAGAGTATGGGAAATTATTTTGATTAAAGAACATTGCTTTAAAGTAACTAGTTTCTTTTTTTTTGTTTAATACCAAAATCCTGCATTATTTTCCGGACAACCCAATAATATCTAAAGATGGCAAATTGCCAGAACGTGTTTGACTGGAAACCAGCATTAGGTTCATCATAGCCTAGCATTATTGGCATAGTCTCCGATCATACTAGTTATGCTAGTGTCTCTGGTTTGGTTTGTCAGACGTGTTCGTTATTTCAAGTCGGGGATAAAAGCAGGCTGAGAACGAACTGTCTCGACTGACATCTCAACAACATACATAACAAATAGAGAGAGAGAGAGAGAGAGAGAGAGAGAGAGAGAGAGAGAGAGAGAGAGAGAGAGCGATGGGGATGATGAACCTGCAGCTTGGCCGTTTTAGTTCATTTTGGTCTTCTTAGTATCCCGTGTTTTGTTTGACATAAGCGTTTTTCTTCATTAAAAGATTTTTGGTCGGAAATGTGAAGGGTAAAAACAAACTACATGACTAAATAGCAAACTGAAGATGTGAAAATGAAACACGCCTTATAGGCCAAAAACCGCAAGACATGGCTGTCGAGCATTATAATTTGTACAGTAATATAATTCAGTGAGTAGAAACATAATTCACAAAAATGTTTCTATATTAACAAAAGATTGGAGACCGATGATAAAGCTGCAGCTTGTTTGGTCCTTTCCTATCATTTTTGTCTTCCTAGTTTCTTGATTTTGCCTGTCAAAAGCGTCCTTATTTCAGTGAGCATTTGGTCAGGTGAAATAAAAGTCGACTGACTAAATAACACGCAGAGATGGTTGATGCTGAACATCGTCTGACACAATAAACTAGACTAGGCTTACCAAAGCAGCATGGAAACGGACAAACTACCCGAAAGTTAATAACACGAATGGTTCTCAATCTTAATGGTTAGTCGGTGTATTAAACAGGTAGAGAATAAACTGACCCGACTGACTAAATAAGTCACACTTACAGATCAATCACCGATGATATCCGTCTGGTAGGATGGTCGTTTCCGATCAACTTGGTCGTCGTAGTCTCATTGGTTTACCAGTTAAATATGCCTTACTTTTAGAGAGCTTTTATTGGTTGGGACAATAAAGTAGCAATAAACGAAGGTAATATTAAACGGAGATGTAAGTAGTGTAATAAAAAACTGACATGACTAAATAACACACTGAAGATGGCGAGAGGTCGAACGCCTCTGACAGGCCAAAAACAGCAAGACCAGGCTAAACATGGTAAAGGGTCCCAGGGATACCAAGAATCGTATGGTTCTTGGTCTTTCATTTGCCGTACAATCCGTCATCTTCATACCATGGTCGGGAATATAAGCAAGCTGAGAACAAACTGATACTAGCGAATAAATTTCAGTAACCGAAAATTAATCACACAAGTTATATATTTTTTATCCTTTTGCCTTAATTTTATGGTAAATCTTGGTTATTTCCCTACTTTATTAACAAAACAGTAATAACAAATAAATTGTGAGATATCTAGAAATCTGCGGGGTGTTGAACCTGCAGATTAGTCGTTTCAAATAATTTTGGTCTGCCAAGTTTCGCCGGTTTTCTCTGTCAGATGCATTCTTCTTTTATGAGGTTTTATTCGATAAAATAGCACAGTAAAGATGGCGTGATCCAAAATCGTGTCTGACAGGCTAAAAACAGGGAGCGAAGGCCGACCTGAACGATCGAAAACGACCAAACTTAATGAACACTTATCTTTAAACTTAGTTAAGTTTTAAGTCAGCACAAATTGTTAATATATATTTTTTCTTTCAGGAAAACAGTTAAACAGAGCAAACGTCAGTTGTTGATAACCTTCTACAAATTCCTAACTGGTAACGACCTTCATTATTACAGTACATTGTACTTATATTTTGTTTAAAACATATTTTATTATCAGAAAAGAATAATATCCATTTTTTGGTTTATTAACAAAATATGAATAATTAAACATAAAATAATGTAACCAGAAGTTTAATCACCTTAAAAGATTGCTAAATTATAATTAATTGCTAAATTATAATTAATTGCTAAATTATAATTAATTGCTAAATTCAGTATAAGATTTATGTTGACATTTTCGTAAGTAATGTGTTTTTTATAATTAATCAATGGTTTTTTTTAAAAATGAAGTATGTAATCAACAGGCGTCGAAGGATATTACATTAAACACATTTGCATAGGCAAAAAATAGTTTAGTAAAAAACTACTAATAAGTACTATGATTTTAGAGAAAATTTATCTTGTTCCCGATAACACTTTTTCACTATTTCCGCACGAAATGACTTACCAATTAAGGATTAACGTTATGTAATTAATGATAATATTAATGTAAAATCTTGGCTTTTCGTTTGTAAATAAATAATTCCATTCACAAAATATTCGAAATATATGAAGAAAATAGGCCGGAAATTTGTCAGTAGTGATAGTGCTATTGGAAGAAAGCTACCCCTACCCGGGAAAAATACCACTTTTGTGGATTCCATAGTTGAATTCGTAATACCGAACACGCTTAACGTTTTGAAAATAATGTCTAGTTTTCGATGTGACCAACAGATGATAACGATTGATAATGAGACGATGAATCTCTTAAAGGATCAATAATTTTGAGAAAATTGCAATTTTCAAAATCTTATTTTACTTACATCATGAGACCTACATTTGTATCAAATATCACATTTCTATTTATACAGGAAGTATAAACAGAATTACAATTTTGATGCTGAGACGACCCCTATCCTTCCCTAAAGTGACATTAATTTTAGGCAAATTGCAATTTTCACCAGTGCCTTATAATTTTGACGGTGAGACTATACTCTCCTCCACTAAAGCGGTACTAATTTTTAGCAAATTGCATGTTTAGATTTTTCCCCTATTTGTTGTATAAAACCTACCTTTTAACGAATTTCATTTTTCTAGCTATTCGGGAAGTATCGTACAATTTTGTTGATCAGGGAGTCTGTTATTAACAAAACTGCAAATTTTGAAATTATCCCCTTTCGAAAATGCTTAATATTAATGGCTCTGAATTGAGGTGTTGAATCGTTCTTTAGGACAAATATTTGTAAATCTGCTTTTTTTCTTCTAATGTGTCTCATTAGTACTTTTATCAACGATCCAACAGGCTTCCTCGAAAGAAAAATATGATCGTATGATGTTCGATAGTAAAAGAGGAGAAGTTTTCAAAGCACGGTCGGAATCGCTATTGCCCCCAGGGAAAATCAGAGAAAAGATTTTCGGCTCCTTCGTCGTCCCTATGTATGAAAAATAAACAAGCATTTATATTTCAAAGAAATTCTAACCGCTTTCCCTACTTTCTCCACCCTTTCGTAACAACATTAAAGGGGGGCTTGGATGAGCCAAATTTAAAAATTATGGTGAAAAAACATCTTTACCATCTTTTTTATTCCATTCCAAATATCAATGTTTTACCATAAATATATTTGGTTAATGTTTTTAAATTTATTAGATCCAAATCTTTTATTACATTTAATTAAAGTTCGACTTAATTTAGATATTAGAAAGTATCTAATGTAGCTAATATTCTTGTGAGATTTCTTGAGGCTTGACTATTGTAATTGTGGTTTGGTCGTTTTCGATCATTCCTATCTGCCTAGTACGGCGGTTTTGGTATTTTGCCTTCTTCAGAAGTCGATCGGGGATATAAGCTGGACGAGAAGACAACTAGCAGGATTTAAATGGGGAAAGATCAAGAACCAGGCTGTTCATATAGCTTGGTCGTTTCCAATCATTCCGGTCTGCAAAACCTCGCTAGTTTGGTCCGTCTGTCGTTCGGCGTTTAACCATTTTAATGAGCTTTCATTGGGCACGAATATAAAGTGAAAACAAACTGATACGACCAAATAACACACTGAAGAAGGTGAACAAAAAACAGCAAGACTGGTCAGGCCAGGCGATAAGAACCGACCAAACTCCACCAACCGGTACCACGAATGGTTCTTGGGTCTTTCAGATGGCCGGTTGGGGATATAAGCAGGGTGAGAACAAATTAACGCGACTTATTAAATAATTAACACTTCAATCCCAATCATTGAAAATAAATTTTAGAATCGGTCTACCTTACATTTATGTTTTATATCTTTGTTACTTTTATGTTTATATCTTCGCCTAGATATACCATCTATTTCACTAAATAAATAAGTAACACTCACAGTCCAGTCACTGAAGATTTCCGTTTTGTAGGATGGTCGTTTCAGTCATTTTGATCTTCCTAGCCTTACTGGTTTGCAAGTTAGATATGCTTTACTTCTAGTGAGCATTTATTGGTTGGGACTGTAAAGTGGCAATAAACGAAGATATTGTTAGTCGGATATGTAATAGAGTAAGAAAAAACTGATACCATTAATAAAACACGGAAGATGGCGACAGGCAAAAAAAAAGTAGTAGTAGTAGTAGGAGTAAGAATGGTTCTTGGCCTTTAAGAGCGTTAGGCATTTTTCACGTATAGTGGTTGCTCAGAGATATAACCAGGATGAGAACAAACTGACAGGAGACTGTGAGATCTCGTCTTGGGGTCTGCAGGGTGATGAACTGATAGCTTGCTTGTTTTAGATCATTTCGGGCTTCTGCGTTTCGCTGGTCTTGCGTAGCATACGCGTTCTTCCTTTATTGAGGTGATTTGTTCGGAGATTTAAGCAGGGTAAGAAAAACTGACATAACTAAATAACAAACGGAAGATGGCGAGATGCTGAAACACTTCTGATAGGAAAAAAACAGCAAGACTTGGGGCCAAGAACAGTTGGCTCTTGGACTTTCAGTTGCACAGTATATCTTCTTCATTCCATGGTCGGTAATGTAAGCAGGCTGAAAACAAACTGAAACGAGTGATTACATTTCACTCATCCCAACATTAACCACTGAAGTTATATATTTTTTTGGCCCTTTTGCCTTAATTTTAATCTTGACTATTTTTCTACGTTATTAACAAAACAGTTTTTTTTATTTTTTTTTTATTACATTTATTTGGTATTTACAACTACAAGTGATGTATTAAGTAAATATGTTCGTATATGTTGAATTATCATTTGAGGCTCTTGTAGGAGAAGTTGCCCTTTCACACTGATATCTTGTTCAGTCTTCTCACAATGAGAAGGTCTCGGGGCCACTTTCGCTTCAATGTTGGAAGTGATAAATTTCGTACGAATAGATTACTGTGTGTGTTCAGTGATTGATGAAATTTTTTATATCGGGTTTTGATGAGTTCATGTACAAACGGGATGTGTAGGTCTTTATGGATAGTGTAATTTGAAACGTAAAAAGGAGCATTTATAATTTGACGGAGAATTTTATATTGGATTGTTTGGAGACGCTGGGAATTGGAATCCTTGGTTGAGCCCCACACTTCACAACCGTACACCCAGAGAGGTCTTATCATTGTCTTGTAAATTAAAAGTTTATTTTCAAGGTCTAATTTTGATCGTGAGTCGAGTAGTCTGTTTAACAATTTATAACGTCGGTTTGTTTGCTGTCTTTTCAGTCTTGTATGGGGATTCCAAGTCAGTCGTTTATCCATGAAAAGTCCAAGATAACGCACAAGGTCAGTAGTAGGCAATGGAATTCCATTTATACTCACCGCAGAAGGTAAAATTGATCTGTGTGCTTTTTGTTAGGTTTACCTTTATTCTCCACTTTGTGAACCATATTGTTAATTCATTCAGGTTTGATCTAAGTGTTTAGTGTTAATTGAGGGGTCCGAATTGCATGTAAGAATCGCTGTATCATCAGTGAATGTGTGTGTCGAAATGTTAACATGTGTAGGAATATCTGCAGTATATGTAAAATAGTAAAGGGCCAAGTATGCTTCCCTGAGGAACGCCCTCCCTTATGCGTATATAAAGTGAGAATTCAGTTCCCTGACGAACTCGACAAAATCGATCCGTCAGATAAGATCTCAGTATAAGATAGTACGTATGAGGGAGGATGTTTCTCGGTTTCCAAAGCAAGCCCGAGTGCCAGACTCGATCGAAGGCCTGTTCTAAATCAAGAAAGACACCCAGGCAATGCTGTTTTTGTTCGAGGGAAGAGGCTATATTGCCAACAACACGTTGTAATTGTTGAGTTGTCGAGTGAAATGTGCGGAACCCAAACTGATGATCTGGAATAATATTAGAATTTTCAATTATTGGCAGTAATCGTCGGAGAAGTAGTTCTTCTAGTATTTTGGCAAGGATAGAAAGGAGACCAATGCGTCGATAGGAATTTGGAAGATCTGAAGGTTTATTTGGCTTATGAATCATTTTAATTATAGAGAACTTCCATTGCAATGGAAAATATGTGGTCCTGAGTACAGCGTTGTAGAAGAATAGTAAGCCTCTATGGGGCAAATTTTGTAATATTTGTTTTGTAATTAGATCATAACCTGGAGCTTTTCGTGAAGGTAGTTGTTTAATAGTGTGTTGTATGTCTGATGGAGTAAATGCTTTAGGAGGATAAGAGAGTTGCAAGGGGACATTCAAGTCGTGTTCAATGTTAAGCTGATGGTCATGATCAAGTATGTCATGGTGTGCAGTAAAAATTGTGGAAAGATGCTCTATGGAATTAAGAGACATTTTGAAGTCTGCGAGGTGATTAACCTGTCCGCCAAGACAAGGGTGGTAGGAACCGACAAAACTACACGAACCGTAATACCACGAATGGTCTTTCAGACTGGTTAGGCATTTCTTACCTTAATAGTGGTAGTTCGGAGTTATAAGCAGAGAGAGAACAAATTGACACGACAGAAAAAATAACTTATAAACAAACCGCTAATGATGTCGAAATGCACCAAATGGCTGCACTTATAAATGCAAGACGGAAAGCCTGTTATAGTTTTCTCGATGTTCCAACGAATAGGACGTAAAAACGAGAAAACGCACTAGCCAACAATTCACAAACCCACCACTGAAGGTGGCGAAATTTCGATATGTGTCTGACGTCCAAAACAGCAAGGAAGAACCGGAGTTATTAGAAATAACCTAACCCTAGCTAATTTCATGTAGTTTTTAATGAATATATTTTCTATCGGATTTTTTACATTTAAACAATTTGAACTAATATATTTCGCATTATTAGACATTAACATCAGTTAACAAAATTGTGTGGATACTCCATTTCCCTTCATCTCCCAGTTCTTGATTATAGGCAGAAGGGTCGATGTTTCGACTTTTAGGTTATAAATAAAAGAATCAAATTATTGTAATGTTTAAACACATAGATTTTGTATAACATTTTTGGGGTGCAATATAATTTTGATTACACAAACGCATATACTAAGTCATGAAATCACTAACGTCAAATAGCTGAGTAACTTGGTACAATTTTATCTTTTATTAAGCCTTAATTTATTAATTTTACCTTAAGTGATTATCAGTCAAAATACCAAATTCAAAAATCAAATAACCTTTTTTAAATGAATATATTATTTTAATGGATAATATTAATTTAAAATGACTACACACTTTCCTGTTGCTGCTAATCTTCAAACCGATAGCCGTCATCTGTCACTTCTTGAGTACCCAAAAATCCTTGTAGTCTTAATAGTTTAAAAAAACAAAAACAAAGTTTCTCTATAACTGCACTCTATAAATGTACTGGAAATTTCAGTATTACAATCTACAAGAATCTTATTTTGATCCTTCAATCAGTTCAATTAAAGCGTGAAGTGACTAATGTCGAACGGTTGACTCACATCCACCGAAATGTTCAAGATGAAGAACTACAATAGAATAGATGCGATTCGAAGTCGTAATTGGCCAATGAACTTGTTCGAAAAGGAACTCAGGTCAAACGGATAGTCAAACGCTTTGAAAAACGTGAATAAAAAGTAAAATTTCCCATTTTGCTGCAAAGCATTTACGTTAATATTAACATATTAAGATAAATTCAATCGTAATTTCCGTTAATTTATCGTTTTTTATTCGTAAACTAGAAAATTCACGTTCAAATTTTTAACTGTAGTTTGGTATACATATTGTAATATTTAAATATAAAAATAGTTGAAAAATCGTACGATCAAATCATAATAAAATTAGAGGCGTAAAAACTATCAACTGCTGATTTATTGCATACCATAAAAGAACAAAAAACGACGAAGGAGGGAAAAACCCACCTACAATTAATATATGATCTAATAAAAGAGATCCTAGAGAAGAAAGAGCAATGAACGAGAAAAAAGGGGAAAATCGTAGGAAAGACAGTGTAGGAAGTTGTTTAGAAACTTATAAAAATAAAAATAGAAAAGGGCAATTGCGGTAACAGACCTCTTCAGTGTGCTATCTGCATCTACGAGCAAGCGACAGGCGTAATTTTAAATTAAAAATTACTAAAAATTTATCGGAAACATGGAACTTAAATGGAAAGGTCGTTAAAAACGTAAAGGTCAAGTGTAAAATCAATCCATTCAAGTAGTCATAATTGATCGTATTAATTTATTTTAATTAATTATACTTTTTATCTAAGGTCTTAGTTAAGAAGGACGTGGGTTAAAAACCCGCTCGTGACATTACTTTTTTATCTTAACCAAGGCCTTAGATAAAAAGTATAATTGATTTAAAAATGTAAAATCAATGAGAATCCCACTAGCCGAGCGGTTGGGGCGTCCGATTCGTATTTGGCACGCTAGCGGTTCTGGTTTCGAATCCCGGCAGAACCCATGATTTTTCAGTTTACTAAGTATAAAAAATATATTGCAAAGGTGTCGTCCATGTCACCCAAACAAATGGGAAGTTGGTTGCTAAGCCCTCCCGTATGACAGGACTTTTTTGGAGCTTTCGGTTGAACCGTAGTGATCAAGTCCTTAAACCTGTATTTCTTTTGATATTGTGTCCTAGAGTAGTTGGTAGTGTGGTTTAAGAGAATTTTAATTTTTAATAATCACAAGGTAATTTTAATTAAAAAATACTAAAAATTGGTGTGAACCATGGACCTTAAATGGAAAGTCTTTAAAAACTATTCGAATCCCAGTAATAACATGGAATAAGATTGTTTATAAAGTGGTTTGACTCCTCGTCCGCAACCCCTATTGGATAACTAGACGTTAACTGTATGACAGGAAGTACTTTACTGTAAAATCAGTGGTTTTTTTAAGATTAGGGTCTTTAACAAAACAATACAGAAAAACATGGAATTGAGTTGCCGGTTGGTGGTCCCCAAAAGAATTAGAAAAAAAGAACAAGAATCGGACGAGAAAATTTACAAAAGTGTGAAACAACAAGAAAAATGTAGAAAGAAATAGAAGAGTAATAAAAATGTTTATTCTTGTGAATTTATATTATATATTTTTGTGTTTATTAGTTTTAGACCACAGACTTAATAAAAAATATAATAAAATTAAAAAAAAAATTTGGTGATAAAGCTACCACTGTCTTATGCCAAATTACGTTTGTTATTGTTTTGTAGTTAAGGCTAATTAATAATTTTATTATAAAAGCAATTAATGGATCTATGCACAGGATAGTTTATAGGCACGGATTGTTATCTGTAAATTGGAACAAATTGACCCTGAAACTACACAAAAATTCTTGTACAAAAAAGAAAGCGTAACACGATGCCTCATTTTAGTTACGACCTGTTATTGCCAAAGAGTTCACGAAATAAGGACGTGAGCTGCGATTTAAATAAAATTACGGGGTCACAGGGATTTTCACGTCTTCCCCCAAGAAGCTATTTCCTGCCGATTTCCACCGCTCGGACCTTCTTCAAGCCAACAAAAACTTGCAACGAAGAAAATCGAGCCAACGAATCGTTTTCCAGTATAATTTTAATTAATAGAATATAATTATTCAATAATCATTTGGATGATAATATTCAAACGAGAGTTTTTTTAAGTTATTCTTTTGGAAAGTCGTTTCTTCATTTTCCGATTGTTGTCTTACAGAATCGAAACCTGTAAAAAAGCCAACGTAGGACTTATTTCCTACCACTCCAGATGACGGTCTATGAAAAAGAAGAGCAAATACTGCTGAAAGGCAAAACCTGTTATTTGTGTAACGGAAGGATTTTCGGGGCTTAACCCACGTAGTTCGAATTAACCTCGTTAGCCGAGATAATTGTCAAGCGGTATTCGGATATTATGTAATAATCAGGAACGAATGTTAACCTATATACATTTTGGTTTATAACTGGGTTATCTTTAATTTTGTCTGGCAGACGATAAGTGCCAGAATATTTTCCGTTATTAACATTTTCCATCTTTGAGGTAGTACTGTCTAAATAAGATTTTTTTTTATCTCGGAGAGAGAGAGAGACTCTGCTAGCTCTAAGCTCTAAACACTTATGGATGGTCTGCGGATTTACACCCTCGGAGGGAGGAATTTTAAACAGATCCTTTTCTATTTTCGCCGAAGCCCTATAAATAGAGACACGGGACTTCGGTTTTGCGGTTTCATTTGTCCAATCGGGCCTTGTTTAGCCAATAAATTTTAAAAAAATCTGTCCAAATTGGTCCGGAAAATGCATTTTCCACACCTTTGAACACCTAGACACAAAGAATCTTTTAGTTAAAATAAATGAATAAATATTTAATAAAAATCAAACTTTTAAAAATTGATAGTAAAATAATTAAAAAATAAACAACATCATAGGTTTATTAAAACGTCGGGAATAAGGCCTATTTAAAAAAAAATAAAAATAAATAGTACTTTTGTCAAGCTATCGAAGAATATATCATTTTCATCAGGACTATTATTAATAATTCTCAACGTTTCACACACAGTGCATTTCTAAAAATTATTATCTTAAAACGATCATTTTTATCATATCATCCATATCATCAGTGAGTTGACAGTGGAAGTAGATCTATAACTCGTCTATTTTATGTTATAAATTATAACTAAAAATAATAATCAATTATATCAATGATATGATGATATTAAATGATATATTCAAAACTACCTAGTTTATACTTTCTGAAAAGTAAAATTTGTCTTTAATGGATCAAACATATCGTCCACTTAAAATGCCAAAGTTTCAGGGGAATTTAAAATGAATACTCATAGAAGACGGGTCATCCTCACCCGACTAAGAATAAGCCATGAGAGGTTGACAAACGGACATTTACTTTTGGGCCAAAACCCGCGTCCGGCAGAGAAAGGTTGCTAGATGGTGCCCATCTAATTGAAGCCAAATTCCTTGGCTCCTTTTAGAGAGTGACATAGGAATGCTACCAGACATGCGTTCCCGATTTACTCATCGTCAACAAGACAAGAGGATCTTTAACGTCCGCACCTGACCTATTCGGCCTTATCGGACGCTTTGATTCTCAAGATGAGAGCTGACGCACTTCTGCATACGACGGAAAAGTGTTACCGCCGCAGCATTGGTGTAGTGGTGTCCCGGCCCCTAAGGGTCAGTAGCCACGCTCTCCGCTTGTCCACTCCGAAGGGTCGGGCCTGCATTGTGCGTCAGGTCGTACGCCGCACGCGAGGGGCTAACGGGCCGAAATACATCAGCCCGTCCCCCCCTCGCGTACTCCCTAGATAGAGAAGGCGACTCTATCTCTCTGAGTGTAGAGGCTCCTCCAGCGTAGAAACTTTCGGGAACGCCCCGACAGCGGTTTACGGATTATAAAGTGGGATTGCTACCCACCCCCTAGATGAGCACTGTCTACGGACAAAGGTCTCTTATCGAGCTCAGCCTACACCTGTTGCACGTAATCGAGGGACGCCATAGGTGGTCCGATCCTTCGCTTCCCCAAGGGACCCCTCCGGTCATACGCACAACAATGCAAAGCATACTCGTCAGAAACTGCCGATTCCACTACCCTTTTCCAATCGCTTACTCACGCATTCGAGGGACTGTAGCATGACCATGACGTCCTCAACGCTTACATGCTGTCGTCCGGTCGCAACGTCTCCCGTGAGGACCAGGTTTAATACTTTGGCCATGCGCAAATTCATGAAAGGTCCCAGGTAGAAGACAGCCTCTGTCTAAGTTCCCGCCAGGGGCGTCACCACAAGCCACCACGAATCCGTTCCCAATGTGACAGAGGGCCGGATTCTGGAACATTTCTGTCACCCCGTGGTACAGATGGCCATACAACCGTCCCCCGTCTTTGCAGACAGGATCTGGTGCACTGGCCCTCGTGTGACTCTGCTAAGGCACCCGACGTCCCTGCCGACCCTGAGGCCGACATAAGACAGCTTGTGCTTTAGAGAGGTTGCCACGCCCTCAAGGCTACACCATTATTTTGTGCCTGGATAC
This sequence comes from Cimex lectularius, assembly GCF_000648675.2. Lineage (NCBI taxonomy): Eukaryota > Metazoa > Arthropoda > Insecta > Hemiptera > Cimicidae > Cimex > Cimex lectularius. Next base: position 25,088 of record NW_019392970.1, on the reverse strand, counting down.
CCCCCTCGTAACCAAGGGTTAGGAGGGGTCACAGGATAGAATGAAGGAATTCGGATTGAGAAACAGGGCCGCGGAAGAGAACATGAGGTGAGCCGTTTCGGGGTCTCGAGTCTCAACCGCACTATACCACCCGTCGTCGCCGTGGTTCCACATAGAGTGGGCCATGACTCCCAGGGTGGGAATGCTACCAGACATGAGAATTGTTCTTGAGCAAGGCGACAAGTATCTGGTTCCCCAGTTCATGGCTATGTATTAGCAGGAATGTGTAGTTTTAAGATGGCTGATGACGGAATGTTGAGTACCCATCAATCCTCAATTAGGTTTATTATGTAATAGCTGTAAAGGGTGAAATAGACGTAGATGTATTAGTCGGGGTGTAATGTACTGCGCCTTTTAAGAGCTTTCGTATCCCCCGTTTGTACCAATAACACACCGTGAGTCCTATTTCATCAAGGAACTTGATTAATAGGCCCGGTTTCAGTAGTGGAATTTCTTCTACAGTCATATTGAACATCCCAAAACACTTTCTCCTGCGGGCAAGTGTAGCTCCACTGTTTGTTAATAGGTGTGTTGGTGTCTCCTCTGCTTCTTTGCACCAATCTTATTTAAATGACCATTTAGTTTGCAGTGTCTTGTTAGGATTCGCACTATTTTTCTGCTTGTAAAGGTTGATGGAGGAATATCGAGTACTTCACCACTCTAATGAGTGAATGGTATGAAAATATGTATTTAAGGGTGAATGAGAGTGTGCGTGAATTTAGGAAGATTGCGTTGGGGTATGACTTAACTGTTGATAGCTCTTGGAACCCAACCTCGTTGACTGGACAGATAAGACACACCCCTGACTGCCAACACCGGGGATGGGCGAGAAGGCCTACCGGTAATTTATTGTAAATTACAAAAGCTGGAACTGAAGTGATAGACGTACACATTCAGATTTGGGCTTATATAAAGCCTTAATCAGTTTATAAAATGAAATCTTATGGAATTTTACTTTGAGAGTGCTGTGGTGCAATAATTTGTGCAAACACAATGCGATCTTTTATGTATTAGCCATGAAGTACGTAGTGTTTGCTAATACAAATTTGTTGTTGTAAATATGTAGTAGCATTTAATTATACAAAATCAGTATCAAGGCTGAGGTTGTTTGGATTGCTCAAGTTTGTTATTCTCTAAACAAGAATTCAATTTTATCGTTGAAGTAGTACTGTCCAATCTATGGAACTCCATACTAGAGAATCTGTGTTTGAATATAACTTCTTTTAGTTCCAGCACTGTTAATTTTTATTTCATGGAAAGCTTTTCAACAGCTTTGCCGTCATCCTCAGCCAATTAAATTTAAAAAAATTTAATTTAATTTTTTGGTAAATGTTGAGATCGCCATACAAAAAACCTTTTAACTTTTTGGTGTACCAACTTTTAACTAACCAGGTTTTTTGGGTCATTTTTGAAATTGGTTAAAGAAATTTTCAAATACACAAGTTTTAAGCCTTTTTAATGGTAGTTAAATTAATTTACAAATGTTCTTTTGGGTACATTTTGAATTTGGTTACAGAAATTTTCAAATGTACTATCTGTTAAGCCTTTTTTATGACGGTTGATGAAAATTTAAATATAAGTTTTTAGGCTTTTTCTGTTGGTGGTAAACACATTTTCAAATACACTATTGGTTTGTCTGGGAAAGTAATGCAGGTTTTCTTTCAATTATCCCTCTATATAATAAACTGTTTATGTTTGATGGATTATTCTTTTGTACGAATGTCAACACTTTTTAATCCTCTTCCGAACAAAAACGTTCGTTTACTTCAGTAGCATTTCTTTATTTGGGAATAATACAGTCTTTACTAAGATGGCAAAGCGTGATTTTTGCGTAATTTTATTTTACGAGTTTAAGCTCGGTCGGAATGGTGCCCAACGGCCAGAAACCTTATTGAAGTCTGGCATGTGCGTGAGAGCAACGTTTAGATGATTTAAAAAAATTCGAGTGGGAGACTTTACCCTTGAAGACAAAGAAGGTTGAGGAAGGATTTCTTCCCTAGATGATGATGTTCTAAATCCCAGCGCAACTGTACGAGTACTTGCAGAAAAGCTGTCAGGTAGGAAATCAACCGACGCTGACCACCTTTATGCAATTAGAAAGGTGAAAAAGCTCGAAAGTTTGGTTCGTAGCCTATTAACCGCTGACCGCGAAAAAAGCATAGTTATGAAGTTTGCGCAACACTTCTTTGCCGAAACAGAAATGAACGTTATCTGGAGAGAATTGTTATTTGTGACGAAAAGTGAATTCTCTACGATAACAGCAGACGTAAGCCTTTTTTGTTGTGGTAAAAGAAAATTTAAATATACGTTTTTAGAAGTTTTGTGAAGGTGGTCAAAGAAGTTTTCAAATATTCTTTTGGGCCTTCTATGAAGTGGTTAAAGATTTTCAAATATACGTTTTTAAGATTGTTTTAAGGGCTTAAAGATATTTGAAAATATTCGCTTTTTTCGGTTTTATACCTTTTTTATAATTAAAAATTCAAATTTTTTGGCATTTTTAAGGTGATTTTAGGAATTTCCAATATACTGTTTTGTTTATTTATATTTGTAAATTTGAATTTGTGTATTAAATATTGTATATGTGTAAATTTTTAACCATCTTAAAAAATAATTAAAATTAAGAAATTTTATTTTGTCCGTCTAGTTTTGCTTTGGTTTGTTTTGCAGTATTGTGCTTGTTTACACCCGTCTGTAGCTAAGACGTATGATTCTTTTAGTCGGAAACGGAGTATGTCCATTTATCGACCTCTAGTTTGATAGTCATGACTCATCAGTCATGAGCAACTTAAATTGTTGAAGTTTCAGGCTGTATTGGCGTAAAGCTATTTCTGTAGCCTGATCATCCCGGCCCGCCCATTTTAACTGATCTTGTTTTTTCCGCATTTCGCCACTTTCAGTTGTTGGCCCTAAAGCGTTGGAGCGAAAAGTCAAAATTATATTTATCCTAATTAAAAAAAGAAGAAGCCTAAAGAAAAGAAAAAGAAAAAATGAACAGTGTCATCAGATCAAGGAAAAGATCTACTTCTTTGGTATATTTTGGAACGAATATGAAAAATTAGAGTAAGCAGTTTTTAAAGTGAAACGTTATTGGTTGGAAGACTTTACTGTGTATGTTGTCTTGTCAATACCGCAATCTCGGGAAATATAATCGCTTTTACAGCTCGAGCAAACAATTGCTCTTAGCTTTGCGACGCCAGCGGGGTCGTTGAAGATTTTTTGTCGCGTTAATTATTTCTGAAGAAATTCGCGAATAACAAGCGGAAAAATTTCTGAGTGTTTGCACGAATCAAAACGTTTGCAGTCGATTTCACATGAGGCCGTGCGTTGGTCGGATCGATCGTGACAAACCGACGGTTTCAATGTAGAGAATTCTTCAAGAAGTGAATTAAACCGTGCTCAATTGAACCATCCCCCTTCCGGGACAATCCGAGCCATTAGCCTTGAACCGATTATTTCTCTTAGTCCTTTTATTCGTCTGAATTGCACGAGTTCAACTGATTAACGTCTCAATTTAAAAAGGCAATCAACAAAGTGCACGATGAAAAAATTAAATGAAAAATTTGTCACTTCAGCATGCCTCCAAGAACCAACGACTGAAATGTAATTACCTTATTTAATCTTTTTAAAAAGATAGTTCCTACTTACAGTTAGTTGTTTCAATGATTCGGATTTCAAGCTTGTAGCTCATCATCAGGTTAAAGGAATGTACAACCACTTCTCTTGATATGGGTTGTAACTTGTAAGAGTGAACCCGCCAACGCGTCGTTCCAATGAGAAGCTGGTTTTTAATGCTGTTTGATTTTCAACATGCGAATAGCGGGAATTATAACACAATTAAATATTTCATTAATAAATGCTGAAGGAAAATAACTATAAATTAGTGATTAATTTGGTTTTTATTAATTAATAAAAAAATTAAAGTTAAAATGATACATTAATAATAGATTAGTAAATTAATGATAAAATAATAATAAAAATTAAATTAATTAATTTGATTATTTTGTACGTTTAATATTATTTAGGTACATATTTAACATAGGAAGTAAATTAAAATCTGTTATATTAATAATGCATTTATCTCCATGTTTAATTTTATATTTTTTAATTTCAAATTTCTCAAACCAATATAGTTCCCTCCCTTTGTTGAAACTATGTAATACTGTTGTACTTAGATTTAAATTGAAATTGTGTTTTGTTTCTTTTAGATTGTCCTTAAATTCTGAAAACTTGTCCTATTTAGGCAAGTGTTCTGTAACTCCCATTTTAATTTCTCTACCGCTTTGACCTATATATTTAATGCCGCAATCATTACAATTAAGTTGGTAAACCCCGCTTTTTGCTTACCGCTATTTAGGTTTTGAGGGGATGTTTCTAAGTGTACACGTACCTCTAAAAGCTATTATAAAAACCTTCTTGTATAAGAATTTTACCTACTTTTCTTTCTTCTGTTCAGCAATGTGTGACAAACAACGGAAACCTTATGATTCATTTTTGGTTGTCTGAGTCCTTTTGCTGCGTCCTTTGCGTTGAGTCCATTTAAAGTTAATTTTTTATTATTTATTTTATTCCAATTAGCAACCTATCAATAACTATTTCTTTATGTCCATTCTTTTTTGCTAAGGTTTCAGTAGTTTGTAATATTTTTATAGTTAGTAGGTATTTGTGGGAGTTTTAACGTACGGTCTATGGGCAGCTTTTTGGGACCATGAGTGAGAAAAATCCGCTGGTATCATCATGTCTGTATTTCTGAGTTTTCTATATAAGTTTATTTCAATTAGGTTGTTTAACATGGACAGTTTTAAGACTAAAACGTTTAAACTACCATCTTTATTAATTTCCAATGTAAAATTTATATTAGGTATAACGAATTAATTAATATGAGGAATTCTTTTAGATCCTCTAATGTTCCCAACCATGTGCATAAAATATGGTATACATAGCGTTTCCAATAAAGAATGATTTAATTAATTTGTTGTTTGTTTGAAAGAATTTTTGCAAAATTATCCTTGACTATTTAGGTAGAAAATGGGGATAATGGAGACCCCATTGGAAACCCTTTCATTACATAAATTCATTATTGAATTTATAATAATTAGATAGTAGGCATATATTTAAGAGGTCAGTTATGCCATTTTTTCAAATTTGTTAATAGAATTCTCCGTATTTTTTGTTTTATAAGTTTTATACATTCTTTAACAGGGATATTTGTGATTAAATTAGTAATATCAATTGACAGTAAAACACAGTTGTTTGGCATATTGATGTTCTTTAATTGTTTTATCAATTCTAAATGATTGTTAATACCGAATATAGGTATGAAATTGGTGTGTGTTAATTATTTTATCAATTGTAATCGTGAGTTTTTGCCATGACGAATTAATTATGAAAGGACACTACTGCTCTTGTAGGCTTTTTCCTTGTGAATACCGTACCATATAACATTGTGGGGGTGTTCAGGTTTATTGGTATTAGTTTTTTTAACTCCATATTTGTCATTTGAGAATAAAGACATTTTTTATGGCTGATTGAACTCTAGTTTTTAATTTTAAAGTGGGATCTTTTTATTTCTTTACAATCGTTATTGTTTAGAAATTCTGCAACTTAGAAACGTATTTTTTATGTGCAATGATAACTATACTATTTCCTTTATCGGCTTCTAAAGTAACGTTGTTTCTTTTTAACTTTCTATCAATAGTTCTAATTGTACGTGGTATATTTAATTTTTTGGCGTTTAGATTTACCAAGTTTAGTTTAATTACTTCAGCACATTTATATTCTGTATTTGTATTTATTTTACTACAGCCTGCCGATGAACCAAGGGATAACAGTTTTTTTTGTAAATTTAATTCGGTTTTTGGCCAAATTTCAAGCCTTTATTCAATAAATCGTTTTCTTCTTTATTTAGTACCATGTTTGTTAAGTTTTTAACCCTTGAGTAAAATTTAATTATAGTTGTTTGGTCTTTATGAGTATTTTTATTTTTAAGTGTGCCGTACTTAATGTTTTTAATTTTTTAATCTAATATACTTTTAGTTATTCAGATATCGTGAGATGCGGTCGGGTGTGATGTAGGTTTCAGAAAAACATTTTCTTTATCGTGCCAATGTTTCGATCTTTTATTGAGATCATCTTCAGGGCCTGGGATTTACAAACAATGTTTACATTTAACAATTACATTTAGNGGATCGAGGTCACGATAGCTCAAGTGGTAGAGCAGCGGCGTATCTAGCCGAAGATCGTGGGTTCGAATCCCGCTCGTGCCATTAGCTTTTTTTCATCTCAACTAAAAACCTTAATTAATTGTAATGATTTAATTGGTCAAGCGGACCACGAAATTAGTGAATTTAAAGTATTATATAGTTTCAACAAAAGTAGGGAACTAGATTGGTTTGAGAAATTTGAAATTAAAAAATATAAAATTGAACATGGAGATAAATGCATTAATAATATAACAGATTTTGATTTACCTCCAACAATTACAATTTAAATTTAAGTACAACATTGTTACATAGTTTCAACAAAGGGAGGAAAGTAGATTGGTGGTAATAACCCTCACAGTGACACAGAATTTGTTCCACGGTCTCTTTCCCTTCTTGGCAAAATCTAGACAATGTTTCTTTCGTCAGTATGCTTATGAGGAACATATAGCAATTGCCTTCTTAAGCCGGGAGGCCTAAGGAGGGAGCTAAGGTTGCTTCCCCCAGGAGTTCCTCTGTCCCGCTATGAATCGTTTCGTGCGTCTCATCCCTAGAATGATCCACTCAGGAAGAATGAATGATTTTGACTCATTAAGGATTCATTAGGGTTTGTGGCTAGAATAAATATTGACTTCACATATCCCTCTCATTACCCATATGTATCTGAGTGCCCGGGAACCCAACCGAGGGTCAGGACATCACTGTCACCGAATTCTAACATCGATGTTTCATTATCTCATCTCGCTGGCTTTATACGTGCTTTTCAAAATATATGTCTAATTTTTTAACATATTTTATTATAGTCGGCTCTTCGAAGGATTATATCATTGTTTTTTTGTTATTGTGATGGAGCAATGTTTCGAGTAATTGTGTGATGATTGAGCCTGTCTTCATGACGACTTTCTTCTGTAGAATACGTCGCGTTTGTTCATTTAAAGATTTTTATGTATGATAATTTTTTGCAGGGCAAGAAGCAATTTCAAACTTGTATTATCGAAGGTTCTTTGCGGTTTTCCTTGAGGTGAGATATAATTTCCATCATCGGCACTAAATGATTTTTTGTAACTTTTATTTTCCTGTGAGTAAGTCCTCATTTCTAAGTTATTATATAGGGTTAATATGTATATTATATTATATATAGTATTATTGTCTAAAGGGTTCATATGGTGTCAGTGGTGTAACAACGTTGTATTTAGACCTTATATTATTAAGTAATGAGTTAGTTTGAATGTATTTTTCCCTATCTATGTGACTATTGCAATTTCATTGTCTAAATTTCCTTGGTGTCATTTTGCTTTTATGTCTATGTTTTGTTAGTTATTATTAGCTTATTGCCGTTGTCTTTGTTGTGTTTCAGGATTTTTATTCTTTGTTATATTTTTCTACATTGTTAGTGGGACATTTGTTTCTATTGGTTGTCTGTACATGGCATCAATGAAGGTAGGAAGATCAATATGATGGTAATTAACATATTTTTTCGTAATAGTGATAATGCGTTGTATTATGTATGAAACTTAGAAGGCAGGAGATGCGAGAAGCGTAGAATTTATTTTTACCGGGTTGTAAATGTTAAATAACGTTTCAAAGATTTATCTGTTGTTCCACGTTCGTCAGTTTAATTGCCTTTTTTGAAGTTCTCTGAGCTTAAACATGCCAAGTTATTTTTAGGATAAGACTTAAAACTTTTATTGCTCACTTGCAACATGGAAAGCCAATTTCTCTCAAGAGATGCAATTAATTAGCCCAAGTTATGACATGTGGTAGCTGCGATTCTTTGAATCGGCTTTCGCATGAGGTATTATGTGTTAGCTTTAATTAGAGCATAGCTTCTCGGCAAAAGCAATAATTACCTCAAATTTATAATTTTTATTAAAAATATTATTAAGTTTTGTGATGATGATTAATGATATGTTCAAAATATTCCTAGAGGCTTAAGGGAAAAGACACCGATGCGCAATTTAGAACTTTTTAATTTATTTAGACATCTCAAATAATAAAGCTTCTCAATCCTTCATCTCGTTTAAGGCAACGACGTGGTGGGTTTGTGAGTAATGGCTGGGGCAATGAGTTATTATGGAACTTATTATGGATCGAAAGGATGGTATGTAACTTGTGGATTAAAAAAATAAATAGTTTTACCACTAGTTGCCACACCACAATGTATTATTACTTCGAAAGTTCGAATGTTTTGTGTGGAGATTCCTTATCCGTTTGATGTCTAGGTACAGTCCTAAGAATATGACTTCAGTGGAAGTCGGTAGCTCTTAGTGATGTCATCATGTACAATTTGCTGTCTAATTTTTTTAATGTAAACGTACAACGTTTTTACACCTGTAATATAATATAATCTGTACATGATCAAAGTGTATTGGGATGTTGGAAATATGAATTCAAATTAGAATACAAAATTGCGCTATCATCAGCGTACGTGATGAAGTGGGATGTGTAGAAAATTCAGCAGTATGAATGGTATACAGGATGAGACCAAACCATTATGGTGCCATGGTCAGTGATGGATTTGTCCAGTTCCTACAACTAGGACAAATTACGGGAAAGCGCACAAACACAAAACTCAATACGGTGAAAATTCGAAACAAGTCTGACAGAATAAATGATCGGAAAATATCAAAATACAGGTTTATAACACTACACACCTCAAGGTAAAAAGTCAAATATTTGGTTAAATTGAACAATGTTTGGCAATGTCCGGAGACAATATGACACGAATTAAACAGGCGTATAGTGATTATTTTTAGTTTGTACTAAACATATCATTAATAAAATATATTAATTAATACGATCAATTAAAACTGCTAAATGCATAATTGGATCTTATAAAATAATTGATTAGTTGATTGAGTGTTGATTTGTACGGACAAACTGTACGTGCAATATGAATATGAAACAATTTCCATTCGGGCACATTTGAATAGAAACGGGCAGCCCTTCTATTAAAATAATGATTTTTTTGCTTAACTTTGCCGATGAAATGAAAAACATTTTGTACATGAACTAAGTCGAGACAGATGGGCTAGGCGGTGAATTTACAGCCTGGGACGTCAGCATGGCACGTGCTTAAATTTCCCTTGATGTACTTGCAATTTCTTTCAAGTAGACTCTCGAGATGAGCATTAGCCCGTAACCTCTTCTTATAAATATTATATTAAATTTCATGAAAAACACATCTTTCAAATAATTTCAAACTCATCAATTGCCAAAATAACTTTTCTTAATTTCAAATTTAGTGTTGTAAAATGCAATTGTGCAAGGAAGAGGTTGTATATAACTGCCGAAAAACGAATAGGAATATTGGCAACTTTGTCGTATTTACTACCCCTAGCATTTTTATTTTATTTCTATTATAAATTGCATTAAAATTTATTAGAAATTATTATGTTTTTACTGAAAGAAAATTTAAATAAGAGATTTTGAAAAATAACAAAATAAAAGGTTTTAACTCCATAACTTTGTTTATTGGACACAATAATTTTTTTAAACAATTAATACCATGTATAATGTCTTGTGTAAGCTAAAACATCTGAGCACCTGTTAAGCATACTGTTAATAAGGTTGTCACAAATTTCATAAGGAATTTCACTCCATAGAAAGTTCCAACGCTACACTCAGTTGGACTAGTCAACTGGCTGCGGATGGTGACAATGGGGGAAAGGGCAGATTGGAAATTCCCGGGTTTTCTAATCATTGATGAACAACTCTGTCTCTATGACGTCTGGCACTGTCATCCAGGAATCGAAAATCCCAGACAATGAGATTCCTTGTTTGAGGGATGTATTCTTTGATCATTTTTTGACATAACGGACTGCGTGAGGTTGCCTTCATCAATATGACGTCCAGTTCGTCCTCCAGTGTAAATCCCGGCCTAGACCATTACACCATCTTCTCCAAACTGCACTGAAGGGAACACGAACTGGGGAATTGTAGGCACCCCTTTTCTCTCTTCCGCGCCTGCTATCACTATAAAGATAGAAACGCGACTCATCAGTAAACATAACAACATTTCAATTGGTGTTATCTGCTAGGTGTTCGCTGCACAATATTCTCTTGAGTTTTTGTGGAGGGCTGTTGCTGCAGGTCGTCTCAAAGGGGCATACGATGTGTTGCCAACTTCCCACAAACGATTACGAATCGTTTGCCAAAACAATTTGTACTTCATTTAGGATCCGGCGGGCACTCTGGAAATGGTTCCGTCTTGCAGCAAGGACAATATTTCTCTCCTCCCTAAGCGCCATAATGCGCTGAAATCCACTACCAGACGTCCTATTGGGACTTCCAGTCTCTCGGGATCGGGCTAAAGCCTGGGAGACCCCGCTCTCGGGACCGCCACCTGCCTCTGCGGTATTGCCGATGACCTCGATGACACATTTTCACAATAATATTGAGAACTTCTGGTTCAAAATGATGTCCTTCCATCGTTAAAGAGGATTAAAATGGAGAAAAAAACGAAAAAAGTTTTATAAAATTATCCGTAAATCCGTTATTAAAAATTATGATTAACATTTGTTTTTGGTTTGTATTTTCTCTTTTGTTTTATCCAACTAACAAGAATTCGGCTAATTTAATTAAAATTAATACAATAAGAATAAATTACAAATATTCTTATTCATTTTTGAGCACTTTACGTAAACTTATAGGCCGTTACAGAATTAGGAGCTATCGTAGTCAAAATAAACAGTAAATAATCCTTTATTTATTTTTGTACCTATTAATCCCAGTTGTACAAAAATTAACATTATGCCCTTCCATTATGCTGCGCCTAAACGGGGCTTCATCAGTAGTCTAGGACAGACCTAGATCTACAGACCAGAGAGTCGAGAGATTCATCCATCAGGCTCTACGAAACCGCATCCTTACGGGAAATGAGACAAGAAATCTGATAAGACAAGTCCGAAATGTTTCAATTTCCTCCAGGATTATAAGAAGGCTCAATGAAAAAGAAACTCAGGGCCTGGCATACGGCTCGTTTACCTTTTCTTACCACAGCTCATAAAATGGCCAGGCTTCAATTTGCATGGGAACAAGTGAATTGGACATTGGAAGATTGGGAACGAGTTGTTTTTACAGATGAGGTTAGAATGTTCCTCAAATCTTCAGATGGGTGTAATTTCATATGGAGACGCTCAGGAGACATGGATGCCCCACGGCATTGGGCAATGGGTCATTGATGTTCTGGGGTGACAATTTCTTGTACCCCCACACCGAATTAGTTGTATTAGTGCGAGTTGTCCTACTTCACATAGGTACTTCCAAGACATAACCGAAGAACATTAATGAATATGTGCCATTTGCCCCCACATCGCTGAGAGGTTCTTGCTAATGCAGGATAATGCGAGGCCCAATAGAGCACATATTGTGAATGACTACCTGAATGAGGTTGGAATTGAGTGCTTGTTGTGGCGAACTCGTAGTTCAGATTTCAACCCAGTCGAACACACTTGCGACCAACTTAAGCGACAACTACGGCAAAACCCAGGTCCTACCACCCTAGAAGTGTTGGAATTCTGAGTTCGACTCCCGGAATCAGCCCATGGAATTTTAACTGAAAAAATACGAAAAATGTATTGCACCCTCGTCTACGTTACCCAAGGGGTCGTGGGACATTGCCCTCCTGTAAGACAGGAATTGTTTTACTTCTTTACTTTAGTTTGATTAATTTTATTAGTTTACACTAGTTTTTTGTCCCTTGAGCAGATTCTCATTGTACAGTCTTTGAATAATATTTTAAAGAAATATAAATTATAAGAGTAAATTTTTCTGTGGTTTCATTTCCTCCCTAATGATATATCTAAATCAATTAACAATGGAAGGAAGAATTTGCTTTCTTTTTCATGGGGTTTCTCTGTGGATTGAGCTATTACATTTTTGATAGGCTTAAAGGAGTGTTTTGGGTGAATTCGTGGAAGATATTTGCCAAGAAAGGGTTAATTGTACTAATGAAATATTGACCAACTCTCTTTACAATTTCCCTTTTTTGTTTAAACAAAGCGTCTCCCAGGTTATAAATATTTCTTTCAAACGAAAGTAGTAGATTTAAAATTGATGCTATAAACCATAAATTGCGATAATTGCTGTTGAAACATTAAAATCATGGCTGACTGTGTAGTTTACTTTAAGGCTAATTTTTATTTAGCAAGTGTAAAAGGTCAATACATGGAAAAGCCTGTGTTTCTCGAACAAAACGAATCTTATTGCACTGGGATTTTCTCCGATGGCAAATATTAATATTGACTACGTGAAAAGGATGTCAATTCAAAAAGGTTTGAATTATTCAGACGGTTTTCTGACCCGTTAGAATCAATATGCGGGCCGGTAAAAATGCAAATGCCCATTGTTGTGATTTGGGAAGGATGCAGCCAGTTGGGCAGCCGTCTTAAACGAGAAGTGCGACATGAATATTTGATGTCGGCGATTTCATTGTCTCTCTGGAACTGTTGTGACGTGCCTGGACAGTAATATTGGCATGAAAACGATGCACCGTTATATCGGGCACATCACATACAGAAATGACGATGTCTCATGACCATGGCAGACTGGCCGCATGAGTATTGGCTCGATATATTTCAACATATTAAACATTTTATTTATTAAATTTTTTAATATTTAATTATTATTATGCATTCTTACCTTTAAAAATCAATAAATAATAAATAATTGAACAACCTGCAGTTAATGGATGATGTTCTATGTCCTTACTGGGCAATCTGCAAAAATCGTGACAAGCACGTTGAGAAGAGTCTAGTGAAAGAAAAAATGGTTTCAAAATAAACAAAAACAAGTCTAAAAATGTACAAATAAGGAGAAATAGATACGAGCCAAGAAAACAATAGAGTGGTGTCAACAGCACAAAGTACCTTGGCCCGTCGATCACATTTTAGTCAAATAATTACAAAGAAGAAATAAGAATTCATTACACCAGGGATAAATACACTGAAACATATATTTAAAGGTGTCCGGATATAAATATATTTTTTCATGTCAATCTTCCCATGGATGACATCGTATTTAAGGCACGAACGTCTGTTGCTAAAGTGAAGGCAGCTCAGATAGTCTCTTCGGGCAATGGAGATACATTTGCCTAAGTGGAAAGAAAAACAGCAAAGTCATTAGGTGAAAAAACAAGTCAACGACATCGTGATGATAGCGAAATGAAATTGGGCGGGGCATTTCTCCAAAACCGTTGCAACTTCTGGTCAGAATGAACCAAAATACTCCAAAGTAAAGAATAAGAAAAAGGTGGTCGGAAAAAAAAACACATTATACTGGCGATAGTTCGAGTAATGATAGGTAAAGAGAAAGAAAAGTCAAACGAAATGGAGATTTTTTCCAGCCAAATGGGCGTTACCAATCAAGCCAAACCCATAAATAGAGTTTATCATTTAAACATTGAGTAATGAAAATAAGAAAGGATCAACGCCCAATGTTAAGGATGAAGAAGATTAGAAGGTGAAATGTCCAAACGTCAAATTTCCACTAAACAATAATAATAATGTATAAACAGTATAAACTATATAACAATAATAATCCAATGGGCTCTTTGGCTTACAAATGGGCTTTTTTCAAAACCACTGGCTCCCTGAGGGTTTATATGACCTCTGATGTTGCGAACCTTCGTAAAAAAATAAAAAATAATAATAATAATAACCGTGAACTTCTGATAAAGTTGATTATTAGGTTAGTATTGAATAAATGTCTTTCCACATCTGCTAGAAAAGTAAGTTGAATAACACTTGGTCGAAACACATGGTGCACATTCGTGCTAATAAATTCAGTCACAACCTACGTCCGGTTGTTTATTTTGTAACATTTTAATACCTTTATGATTAAGTTACTTAAATATCGTATTATCAAGTGCTATTTCTGGAAGTGTTATCATTATGATGACATATTGTCTCAGTTTTTTTCTCTCTAAACCAACAAGCACAAGCCGATTAGAAGACCTTGTTCTGCACGAGTGCGGGAATTAAAACATTATCTCGCCATAAAACATCAACCAGGAGATAAGTTTGAGTCGTACGTTTTATAAAGTATAACATGTTTTTGAATTGAACTTGACTCGTAGAAGGATCATCCTCATACGATTAAGAATAGGCCAGGCGAGGTTACACTTGAACACCTACTTTTGGGTCAAACCCCACCATGTGTCCAGCATGCACGTTAGTTATGTAATAGGTGTAAAGGGTAATAGAGAATATCGTGTAATCCACCACCCTAATTGCGGGAATGGTAAGTAAATAAGAAAGATTGTATTTAAGAATGAGTGAGAGTGTGAGTGAATTTGGATTTAGGAACTTTATTTCCTTCTTGGTTGGAAAGCTTTCCGATAAGTTACTTTACTTAGATACTCTAGTTTACAAAAAAATTACATTAATAATAATTCGTAGTAGTTATTGTTGAAAGTTTTCTATTTCTAACATGCAAAATACTAACAAATAAGCAAATTTGAGGAGAATAACAAACTATGGAACTTCATAATAGAGAATCTATGTTTGAATAAAACTTCTTTTAGTTTTAGCACTGTTTATTTTTATTTCATGGAAAGCTTTTCAACTGCTTTGCAGTCATCCTCAGCCAATTAAATTTTAAAAAATATAAATTTAGTTTTAGGTAAATGTTGAAATCACCATACAAAAAAAAATTACCAACTTTTTTGTATAGTCATCTCAACGATTATTCAGAAATCGTGAGATGCGGTCTGGTGTGATGTAGGTGATGTAGGTGTTTCAGAAAAACATTTTCTTTATCGTGCCAACGTTTCGATCTTTTATTGAGATCATCTTCAGGGCCTGGGATTTTTTTTTTTTTTTTTAATAATTGGCCGTATGATCTTTGCATATTAGCCATGACGAATCTCTTATATATGTTGTTCAAATTGGGGATTATCGGGAAAAAAGGGCCAGAGGCGACGGTGGGAATCGAACCCACGACCGCGGCGGGGCCTGGGATTTACAAACAATGTTTACATTTAACAATTACATTTAGGATGTGGAAAAGTGAATTTATACAATGCAAAATATATTTTATATTCAAACAAAGTATTTCTACTCACTCAAAGTGTTTGTCTTCTGTTGTGTAATTGTGCCATCCTTGCGTGTCGTGTTGAGAGACACACAGTCAACTCAACATTTATCTAAAACTAAATTTAAATTTTTTAAAATTTAATTGGCTGAAAATGACTGCAAAGCAGTTGAAAAGCTTGCCAGGAAATAAAAATAAACAGTGCTGGAACATAAAGAAATTTTATTCAAACACAGATTCTCTACAATTCAGTTCCATAGCTTGGACTGTACTACTGTATACAAAATATTAATTTCTGTGAACCACCTTAAAAAAGCTTTTAAAAAAAGTATGTATGAAAATGTCTTTAACAACCTTCAAAAAAGGCCTAAAAATAATAAAAATCAAACCATCCATCACAAAATGAAAGAAAACAGAAACGAAGAAAAGGCGCTCAAGTTACAAATTTTTCCGTGACTCCGACCTCTGTAAATTGGGGGTTTTCGTTCATTCTAGTCAAAGCTAGAATAACGTCTTAATATATGAACATAACATACAAATACATAGAATGTATTACCTTTTTTACATGCCATTAACTTGACCTTGTTAGTTCCTTTAGATATAATATTGAAATTTCTTCATGAGGTCCAAGGGGTGATGATCCTGCAGTTGGGCATTTAAGATCACACTAGCTTTTTTTTTAGAATCACGGTTTGAATTTTCGCTATCTTTGTCATCATCAAAACCGAACGACGCCAAACCAAATTGATCGGAAACAACCAACCTATAATCCATCACCCCCGCCGATCTCAATAAAAATATCAAAATCTAGGTTTTATAATTGTTTTTTGTTAAATGTGAAAATCCAAGCTTATCATAAAAAATAAAACGAACGTATTCTGAAATATAATAATTAAAACAATGGCAAACTGTTTTCAGTTAATTAAGTTTTTGGGTAAGTTTTTACATAGAAATCATTAAAGCCCATTTATGACGTTAAAGTGTAAAATTGAAATGTAATCGCGCCGAAATGAAAGCCGTGTGCGAGAATGCAGCGGCGAAAGCTACCAGAATTATTTTCCCCGTTGTTTCGAGGGAAAGAAAGATAAAGATTTTAAAAAAACACAGGACCCATTTGCAATTTTCACACGTTCTGTACTCCATCGGTTAGGTCATTTTTAAGCCCCTATGCACTTCTCACATGACCTACTTTTATTCGATTTCATCCCACAAAAACAACTCGGCCTTACTTTGTTGTTATTGGGTTGTGACATGTAAGTGAAAGTGATAATTTGAATTAAAGGACAAAACAAAAACAAAAAATTACTTTTATTTTTCAAAACAAGTGCATTTTTCCTAAATTTTCCCATAGTGTAACAAGCATTCATATTTTCGCTTAATATATTTTCATTGCCAATTTCTTTGTTGCTTGGTTGTTTCTTTCATTTTGGTCGTCCTAGTGTTATGTTTAGTCAGCCAAACTTTATTTTCGCTTTCGCTATCCTTAGTCGCAGATTTGTAGTTCTTTGTGTTAGTGGTCAGTGATCTCGTATAAACTTTATTACGCTGGGAGCCAAAAAAATTTGCCACCCCTAATATTTTAAATTATCTCTTAGACAGTCCTCTACTTATTCTCTTATAACAATATTTGGTCCATTTTAAAGGATTAGAGGTAAATAAAACACAGATAAAATTTCCAAATTGTGTTTGCAATTGAAGTTTGTAAATAAATATCTGAACATTCAATCTATTCTTTGTTGATTTTTCTGTAAAACTTCCTTCTAACGTTCCTGTGGTTTGATTTTTTTAAGTAGTACCGTTTTTAAGTTTCAAATTTGTTTGAGTTTTAAGTGATACAGATTGGCTAGAATCATAGCATTGTCGGAAGAGGGAAGAAGTCAAACTTATGTGGCCACGGTTCTTTAATATTCCGAGAACAACTGTCGAACAGTCTTCCATCGCTACCAAGAGGTATCACATCTTATTGAGATCATCGTTTTATTTTTTCGAATGTACTCTGTAATCGACATTCTACCGCTGTTAGACCAAGCAACAAGTTAGAAATGTTAATGTTAGTTACGCACTGTAGGGCGAAGACTTCCAGAAGATGGATTACGTGCGAGACGGCCTGCCACTGGTCCAGAAATTCTGACAAGGCATATAATACTTGGTTAAGTTTCGCAAGGAATCAGATCAATCGGTCTGAGCAAGTCTGTACTATTTTTGTTTCTTTTTTTACGAGGGTTCGCAACAGCAGAGGTTATATCAACCCTCGGGGTGCCGGTGTTTTTGAAAAAAAGCCCATTTGTAAGTATGTCGGGTTCGAATGTAGGGGCGCTGGATTCGAACCCGGGACCTTTACCTTACATTCATGGAGCGCCGTGCCATCGCCTGAACCGTTGCGGCCACCTACCTTTGTTGTTGTTTACGGATGAGTCAAGGTTTGGTGAGGTTGAGGGCGATATATCCTTACAGCGAGCTAGTGTTATGGTTTTTTTTATCAAAAGAAGTTTTCCATATATACCACTAATTACCGCCGGTTTTATTTTTATGCTTTCATGGATGACAATGGAAGGCCCTGCACAGCTAGGATCGGTGGTGACTACTTGAAACGGGAATCAATTCAATGTTTGGAGTACATAGTAGTATGGAGGAGTCAGTAAGTAGTCCCGACTTAAAGCCTAACGAACACCTTTTGGGACGAGTCGTCAAATAGGGTAAAAGTCTGCCCAGGGAGAGCACTACATTCAAAACCTTATAAAATCAATGCCACCAAAAAAAAAAAATCTACAAACAAAATATTTTTCAATTTTTTTTCAATTTTCAAAAAAATATGAGCAAGTTTACTTGAAAAATATTCGGTTTTTGGTATTAATAAACTTCGATAGCTTTAGTATAATTTAAATTTAATCTACATAAAAAATGTTGTAAAATTAATATTCACTTAGTTGATATGACCAAGTACAAAGGTGAAATAAGAAGATTAAAAAAATGAAAATTTGAACTTTCAAACAAATTTTTTTGCTAAACCAGGGCTTATTCACAAGCAGTGTTGGCAGATATGTGTCCGATATTTTGGAGTGTATAACCACCAAAAAAATTCGGTCCTAATCCGTGATACACCAACCTGGTCGTCCTCTTTTTAGCAGAAAATCGCGCAAGGTCGTTCACATACATTATCTGCTATCTTAATAGCAAAATTACAGTTAACACGATTAACACAATTTGCGTGAAAACCCTACGACAAGCAATTTCTACCACCTAGATTTTGAGCTTTTTTCTGGGAGGAAAAATTTCACAAAGTGCATTTCTTACAACCTGGAACGCCTTTTTTTCAACGATAAATCAGACAATTTAGATGAATTTATAGTGATCGGGTATATTTATGTGATGGAAAATCCAGTAAAGTACTTTTCTTTACCATCTTCAACTTAGAATCACTCCAAAATGAAGAATTCTTAAATTAGATGTTTTTAAATTCAATTATTAAGACATAATTAAATTGTTAAGACAACACAACAGTCCGTAAGTACTCCAATAAGATCTTTCCTTTTTGTTTCAACATAGGTTTCAAACATAAATCGGGCGATTTAAATGTATATAAATGATTGGAATTTTTGAAGAAAAATTTCAGAAAATCTGTTTTCTTTACATTCTCAAACTTTGGACAAAATTTAAATATTTAGGATTCATATTTTTAAACACGTAATACCAATCTTAATCGCACAACAACATGTTTAATACGATACAACGGATGCATGCAACCGTAAAATTATTTACCTTTTAAATTATGTTCCAATTTGAATAGCGCAAAGAAAAAACGGAAAATGTCGATTTTCGCTTAATTTTCGTAAATTTCAATTAGGATTGAATGAGTTGTTAGGTTGAAAACGTGTTAATTTGTCCAAAACCACAAAAGTTAAGCCCTTTAATAAGAGAGAGAGAGAGAGAGAGAGAGAGAGAGAGAGAGAGAGAGAGAACCATTCGTGCGGTGAGGTGGATTGCACATTATTTTACGCAACTTGTCTCATTCATCATACTCGTGGCGAATTCCGGACCAAATTGCTGTCCTCTATTTCCTCAAAATAGCTCCCTAGAAAGTCGTTCTTTTTCGGGAATTCCGGTTAAATATGAAAAATCGAAATGTTTTACCTGTTGAACGTATTTATTGGTGACTGAATAGGACGATGGTATTTGTTTTAGCGGTTAACTATTGCGGTGAATTATGCCACTTTTTTTTCACAATAAAAACAGTAAAGTTGTATTTTTTATGTGTTGATTTGCAGAATCGTGAAGTTGTCGACATATTCGGAATACTCATTCTGTAAGGTACAAATGTTGCACTAGTCGACCTCGACACACTTAGTACTGATGGTCCAAATATGGCAAAGGCATGTAATGCCTCCACAAAATATTTCCATTTTATCATATTCTCCGTATTATTTATACTGTATTGTTCAACAATTCCTGGGTCTGTGTTCAATAATAAATAGATCGGAAAATATGAAATCGATTGTCGAGGACCCAATTACTCTCGGGCACACCTTGCGCAAAGTGATCACGTACCCGATTCAAACAGTGAAGCCTGAAATTACTTCACGTTACGGAACGTGCCATAAAAGCGGAGAAGGTTAAAATGAACGGATGGGGACAATTTTTAAAAAATAAGCTAAAAAGCTTTTTTTAATATGATTTTAATAAACAGTAACTGTAAAGGCTCCAAAGGTGGTCATGACCGTACAGCTTGTGATGACCGTACGAATACAATTCCATTTTTTTGCTTTGTTAGTTAAATTTACAATCGTTAAATTATTACAACCGTATATTGATATATCATCTTGGTCCGCCTATCCTCGCTGATTTTTTAGAGTCAGACGCGTTTCGGCATTTTGCCTTCCTCATTGTTGATTGTCAGAGATTTCTTGTTAAGGCTAAGATATAATATTGCTCCATGATTAAGTGACCATTGCTCTTACAGCACTACGGAACCGTCATTTTACGGCTCGTCTGATCAGAATCCTTCGAGAGATTAGCCTAGTCTGTAGACATCCCGCATCAGATTGTCCTCTCCTGGAAAAGCATAGAGTAGAAAGGCGACTATTCGCAAATCAGCATCTCGCTTGAACACTTGAACAATGGGGCTGTTCTTTCACAGATGTTTGCCGGTTTGGTTTGTGGCAAGAAGGTGACCCGGACCGTGTATAGAAGACATGGATAACCCTTTGATTCATATGACATGCGTGACTACTACACTGCACTAAGGCAGTTCTTCTAGAAGCTGTAGTCCCATTCGATCCATTTTTGGGGACAACTTCGTGTTAATGCATGATAATGCTCGACCGCATGGAGATTGAGTTGTCACCCATTACATGGAAGAAGTAGAAATTACCGCAATGAATTGTCCTGCACGTTCTCTTGATGGATCACACATGAACACTTATGGCATATGACAGACATCGTTCGCGCCTACAACAAGCCTTGAACAGCTCTTGAAAAATGGGATTCTTTTTCACAAGAGGAAATCCGGTCTCTTATTTACTCGATGACTAATAGAATTAAACCCATCCGAGAGGCCAGAGAAGGTTAAAAGCAAAACTAGGTAATAAATAGGTAGTTAAATTTTAATCTCACTAAATGATTTTTCAGTTTTTTTTGGTGAATTTTTTTCACAACGTCATAATTAAATAAATTTTACTAAACCTCATGAATTTCTGATCTCGTTTAATTTGGTAATTAAATATAACAATAAAAATACATATAGATTGAAATATATAACAAAATACGAATGTACAGTAAAAATACGAAAATATAAAATTACACAATGCAAATTAGTTGTGGAGTGAAATCTGTGCATTATCCCAAATGCCGAACTTTCAAAAGTTCTTTATATACTTCGTCCTAATCAAATTTTTATTTGTATCAAAACGTTCAGGAAACGAGTGAAGTTGAAGAAAGTTAATTATTTAAAATAAAATATTTTACGATTTGAGTTTTCCAACATAAACATTTCACAGTTGTGAGGGGAATGAGCACTTCAACCCATATATATAAAGTGCTTTGTAATAATTGACATATAAACAACTGAATCAGGCTGATTTTATTATGTTATTTTGTTTTAGAAAAATGCCAAAACAACAACTTATATTAGGAATGGAACTAAATAGCTAATAAACCTTAAACCTCATTAAGCCAATTCAGTATAAAACGTCGTTATGTTATATATNATATAATATATTGCGCTATTATTTCTTTGAATTTTTTATTTTTGTAGGCAATGACCACTTTAAGACACGATATGACCTTTTAAACATTAACTAACAGGCTTGGAAAAAGAACAGGTATCAATCAATATAAATTCTATAAAGAAAGTAATATTTTGGTTACAAACAACTGGATCCTATTCCCCAATACTAATCTGATAAATGTAAAAAAACTGGACATGCTATTTTTCTAATTCTAAAAAATTCTATATCATCAGTTTATTTAGGTGCACCTTAATTACCAATAAACATTCAATTTTTGTTAATTAAATATTTTACTTGAAATAGTTTATTACTTCATTTTATAGAGTTTTTCTGTCTATTTACATTCTTTTGAGTAGTATAATTTCGTTTTGAATTTTTTTTTTAATAATAAATTAAAGTTCTTTTATGTGTAGCCGGGCAACCTTTATCTGCACACCATTCATGCACATGCAATTTTACGTTGTGAGTGTGAGCGCGTGCTCGTTCAAACAAATGAAAATGATTATTCTAAACTTTCTTTCTTTCTTTGACAGTGAAAGAGTTCTATTTAAGTCTGAACAAATTAGTTATCGCTAACGAGTATAAACAGAGGATCTTTATAAAGCAGGGCACAGATCGTTAGTCGGGTGGCAATTACGCCCCACCCCGATGTAGTCGTCTTCCTGTTTAATACGCTGCTTTATTTTTGAGTAATTAGAAGCACTGCGAGTCGATAAGTCCAAGAATCAAGCGGCTTTCTGCAGGAAAAAAATGGTTACAATTAGATTTGGCAAAGGACGCGATTTGTAATGAGCGTTTATCGATCTGCATAATTGTCTCAAGGTTCTCTACCGTTTTATTCACGATTCCGCCCTAAGCTTAATGATCGCACAAATCAGAGAGCAAGCACAGCAAATCTGTCATTGTTGAAGTAGACGAAAGTACAGTACAAACAGTTATGAAAAGGGGTGAAGGATACAAAACACACACCATTTGTGGCGTTGGAAGCGTTTCATTTAGAATCGGCACATGTTTGCTCTTGGCGACCCGATTCGCCGATAATAGCGGAATCAACAGCAATAAAATTCACAAAAGGTGGTGCTTTCCGATCCCAGCTATTTTCAGTTTTTATGTAAAACAGCTTTTTGTAATATTTAATTCTATAAACCTTCGCTCTCTTGCTAAAAATTAAAGACATTTATTAAAAGGTCCTGCACAAGAAATATGAAAGAAATAATCTGCAATACAACATCCTCACTTCAAATTAACAAAAACCAAGTAGTCTTTGTTTTTTGTTTATTTGTTAAATGTTTATTTATTTACAAGAACAAAAAATTAACGTTAGTATTATTACTTATTCTTTTGAATGTTAACGCATTTAACATAAATTAATCCATATATGCTTATTAGTCATAATTGACAGTATTAATTGCGAACCATATTAGTTATGGCAGCCCAAGCGGTTAGAGCAGCGGCATATTGAGCCGAAGGTCGTGGGTTCGAATCCCACTCGTGACACTAACTTTTTCATCTCAACCAAGACCTTCGATAAAAAGTATAATTAATTAAAAATTGTTTAACATAATTCATTCATAATTTGGTAAAATTGCTAGATCTTAAATTAACGTATGAAGGTATGAAAAAACATAATCTTTGTGTGTAAAGTTCAAGCCATTATGTTTAAAAAAAACTATAAAATTCACAAAAGGTGGTGCTTTCCGATACCCCTTTTTAAAATGATTTTATTAACTTCCCAAAGAAGTAATGTGAATAAACTTTACAAATTAACAAAACGCCCAATATTTTTAAACAATAGAAAATGCGAATCGCTTTGATCTAAAGGGTGTCAATAATCTCAACACATATATGAAGAATATTACTTCAAAAAGTAATTACTTTTTATGTGTGGTGATTAGTGACCGTTAGTCGATAATTATTCAGAAATCGTGAGATGCGGTTTGGTGTGATGTAGGTTTCAGAAAAACATTTTCTTTATCGTGCCAACGTTTCGATCTTTATTGAGATCATCTTCAGGGCCTGGGATTTACAAACATTGTTCATATTTAACAAATACATTTAGGATGTGGAAAAGTGAATTTATACAATACAAAATATATATATATATTTTTTTTTTAAATATTCAATCAGCGTATTTCAAAGTGTTTGTCTTCTGTGTAATTGTGCCATTCTTGCGTGTCGTGTTGAGATTTTTTATTAGATTATTTTTTATGCAAATTGATTGAATTAGATTTTTATCTTTTGAACATTATTAGGGTTACTACAAAATCGTACTTCTAAAAGCCAGTTGTTCATTTTACTGATTGTATTGGCAAAACGGGTCATTTAATTGTAAATTTGGTGGTTTCTCCATGTCAGAAAAGTAATTACATTGTACTAATCCTGGCCTGCAGGGAGAGGTTGAGAGTGTAAAATGGAACCGCTCAATATTTATATGTGCTGCCATTTTTGAAACTTTTCAAACCACCACTTTTTCTGAGCTTTTTATACTTACATTGTCTTCACCAATGTCGCAATATTGCAGCAATCAGTACTTCTTTTCATTACATGAATATTCAACCAATACTGAGCGTAAAATGTGGGCTAAATATAAATGTGGGTTAAAAAATTATACAGTACAAAATAGACGAAAAAAAGAAATAATAGCAATAACAATGGAAGGCGGAGTAGGAAACGAATTCGTTAAAACCGTCTGTTTATGTTTTTATTTTACTTTACCGAATATTTAATACTGCCCTTTTCAAGATTTATTTTCATTTATTAATAAAACAAATTATAGTTATTCTCAAAAAAGAATCGTTGTTTTTCTATTAATGGTGAATATTCTTCTATAAAATAAAGTCGTTATCAATCTTATTTATCATTGAGATATTTTTGACTAAATAAATAGTCCCCCGTTCTTTTTCTACGTAATGAAATTTTTCTTGGTTATAGTTGAATGTAAAATTAAAACTAATGCTCATCTTTCCTTTTCATAAATCACCGAGCGTCAATGGCGATTTCTCGGAAGTTAAGAAGATTTGAATCGTAGTCGATATTGCTCGTGGGTAGGCGTCCTTATTCAAATATTAATATTCCTCCTCTGGCCTCCTCCAAGTACGTTGGAATATTTTCTTGAAATTAAAGGCTAAAGCCCCTTATTACGGCGAATACTAGGACTTTTTGTTTCCTAATATACTTGACAGACTCGCTTTAATTGGAAAACCTGGACGGGTTAAAATTATTAAACTAATTAATTTTCAAAACGAGATGTGTTTGTTTTTAAATCAAATTATATAAATAGTACACATTTAAAAGGCGTGATAAATTGAATAGTTAAGAAATTACCCAACTAACAAAAGAACAAATTAGTTACAAGTTAACTTACCAAAACAACCCAGTATTATGGATGAACGTATAAAATCTGTTGTGAAATATTATCTCGAGATTTGCGGTGTGATGAACATGTAGTGTGGTCGTTTGCATTTATTTTTGTCTGCCGACAGGTTTTAATATTCTAGATCAATTATTATTTGTATGCGTGCTTTTCCACTCACTCTATCTCTTTGACTCTTCCTTCTCCTCTCTCTCTCTCTCTCTCTCTCTCTCTCTCTCTCTC